>NC_060172.1:409854-476884 GCF_021292245.1 Micropterus dolomieu | reverse complement strand
CACCGACAGTTGATCTTTTCTCTCCAAGTTGCTTTCCGATTCTCTTGTAGCCCATCCCAGCCTTGTGCAGATCAACAATCTTGTCCCTGATGTCCGTAGAAAGCTCTTTGGTCTTGCCCATGGTGGTGATGTTGGATGCTGGTTGTTTGGGTGTTGACAGGTGTCTTTTATACAGGTAACGAGGTGAGGCGGGTGTATTTGATGTAGATAATTGGTTGGGATTGGGGCTGTGTCTTAAAGAAAGACTAACTGGCTTGTAGGAGCCAGAATACTTGCTGTTTGGTAGGGGGTCATATACTTGTTTTTCCTCATCAGATGGTTATCAATTTTTATAAATTCATATGATGTGATTTTCTGGAATTTTCTTTGGGATTCTGTCTTTCACTGTTAGAATGTACATATGATTAAAATTGTAGATTGTTGCATTCTTTGTAAGTGGGCAAACCTGCAAAATCAGCA
The DNA here is from genome assembly GCF_021292245.1 of Micropterus dolomieu. NCBI lineage: Eukaryota > Metazoa > Chordata > Actinopteri > Centrarchiformes > Centrarchidae > Micropterus > Micropterus dolomieu. The sequence continues at coordinate 476,425 of NC_060172.1, read as the reverse complement.
AGGGGTCAAATACTTTTTCCCCCCACTGTAAATGTAGCCAAGGGCGTGAAAAGTTATGGGGACTTAAGGGCTCAGATTGGGGTGTGATGATGCACTTGGATCTTGAGACATGCCGATGTATGAGAACAAGACATTAGTATTTTTAATACTATTTTGAAGAAATAGGATATGCAGGCATATGAGCGGACGGTTTGGGGTCCTTCCCCAGAAAATTGGAGCGTTAAACACTTAATTTCCTGCATTCTGGACACATTTTCTGCTCCAATGTATGTGGAAATGTCTTTTTCTTTATATATAATAAAGGGAAACACAAAATGCAGCTGGCAGGTGACAATTCATAAATATAAAAATATAACAGAATATTATGCTGTAATCAACAGCTTGTTTTGTAGCTTAAGTTACTTTTTTGGACAATGCACATTTGCTTCTTCTATATTTAAAATGCATTGCAAAAAAAACTTTCTCAAAACATTTTCATTTGTAAGTTAACATTTCTTGGTGCAAGCTATTTTTCAGAACAATTTTTACAAAGCTTTCAAAAATGGATGTGCTCAAAACATCTCCAGTGTAAATGACACCTATGAATGTTGCCATTTACCAATTAGTGCTAAACCCACTGAGAAGCAACACTTGCATTTCCAGCTTTACTAAGGTTTTTCCTTGATTGTTTTAACTGATGCTATCTATCATGCACAGTTGTGCAGAGAGGTAGAGGATTTTTTTTAACCATACCCATTTACTGTTTGTTTGTATGTACCGGATAGTTTAGATCGGCAGATGCCTTGCCAAGAAAGTAAAAGCTGAACTGCTTCTGATAAACGTCACTGTAGCATGTATGACATTGTCTGGCCTACAGTGCTGTGTATTGCTACTTTTGTGAGGGCAATGAGTGTATGGTTGAGCGAAAGAGACCAAGCGGCAGAGTGAATGCAGGGAAATTCAGCAGTAAATGTACAGTGTAGGTTATAGTTTGTCATTGAATAAATGATGTGTGTGTGTGTGTGTGTGTGTGTGTGTGTGTGTGTGTTGTTCACCAACTGCTGGAAAAGAGAATTTTTTTTTTCCAACATTGTCGTGTTGTACATGATGGCACGCAGCTTCATATGGCATACGTTGAGGGCATACACTACAATACATCAGCTCAATACAGCATCTCCATATCAGTGTAATAGAAAGAGAAGCGTCTGTGTTTTTGATGGTATCAAAAGTCATACCTTTGGGATTTCTAAATACATTGGTATATCATGATACTGCCCAGGCCTATCAGCTATGCAATCCAATGTTTTCCTCCTTACCTTTGCTGTTACACACTGGTTTTTAGCAGTCTTCCCCCTGCATCTTTGTGTTAAGCTAGGCTAAATATGGATGATGTTGACATTGATCTTCTAGTCTGACTCTGGGTAAGATGGTAAACAAGTGTATATCCCAAAATGTTAGACTGGCATTTTGGGAAATATACTGCATGCGTTGTCCGTGCTCTGCATTGAGAGGCTCTGTCCCAGAGGCTGCTTGGAGGATGTTAAAGTTGTGGGTGTAATCAAACGTGGGCTGTAAAACATTACAGACCCATTCAGTTATGTCAAGTTACTTCTTATTTTAAACTCCAAGAACTTGTTTTGTATTTTGAGTTAAACATGCATTAAGTCATTGTGTTGACTATTTGAGACTTTAACTAATTTTTAGGGTTGAGCGAGTACTCTGTTGAAATGCTATCCTGTACAGATACATTTTACGAGTATCATCAGAGGACAATGTGTCATTATCTGTTTTCTAATAAACTATAAATATAGGAACATTCAAAATTTTCCAGAAATTAAAAAAAAAAAAATCAATTACTATTGTAATCAAACATTACTCTGAAGCTCAATTCTGAGGCTGTTTCTGTAGTTCAGTCAAGTAAGTTAACAGAATTAACTTGCATTTTCAAGGCAGCAAGTGGTCTTTTTAATGCAACTAAAATAAATTTTTTGAGAGAATATTTATCCCACTGCAATCAAAAATTAAGTTTGTAATTAAAAATAAATAGTTGTAATTGCTAACTTGTCCTTATTGATGCAAGAGCAAAAAGTTTTCCTTGCAAGTTTAAATAGTTTTGCAAGTTTAAATAGTTTTGCAAGTTAAGAAGTTTTCCTTGCAAGTCAGAAAGTTTTGCAGGTTCAACCGTTTGCAAGTGAGAGTTTTGCAAGTTGAAAAGTTTTGCGAGTCAAAAAAGGTCTAAAGAAGAGATTCTATTGGTAGTTTGACTGACCAATCATGGTTTGCATCGAACACATGGCCACGCCTACAATCCCCTCGCTCTGACCAGGGCTGTTAAATAAGAACGGCCTCTGATGGCTCCGTCCACTTTCTGGAGACGGAGCTGTAGCGTGTGCAGGCCTTTTTATATACAGTCTATGGTACAGGCTAGATGGAGGTAAGTTGACGTTGTGTCGCTCATTTCAATAGAAATGCTTTTTAAATGTAGTATTGTTGTTGGCAAGGTCACGGAGTCTATCGCTGTCTCCTTTTTTAGAATGACATGTATAACAGTTTGCTAACGTTAGCCGTCTTGGCATGAAGCTTGACTGGCAGTGCATTTGTGCACTCAGACATGACGAGCTAGGCTAAGGTTAGCTACTCATGTTTAAAACACATTGTACATATCCAGCTAAACTAGTTTTTTGTGACTGTGGTAACTGAAGTTTATGGTCACACAGCATACACTGTAATAGACTTTAGACCGCTAATGTTATATTGGAAATATAGACTGTTATCTAGATATTTTGAAGTGTTGCTGCCTTGTTACGTTTTCTCCTGTAATGTTAGATGTGACATACAAGAATTTATTACACTCATTTATTTTACACCCATAGTTGCAGTGTGGATCATTGATGACAGCTATGTCCAGTATGGTGGCCAGAGAGCTGCAGAGAGCTTAGAAAGCATACATTTCCAAGTTAAACTAACTTGAAATGTCTTACAATGTGGCAAATGTGTCTGCAGAAGTTGCTAAGCAGTAGGCATGTTGTTAGTAGTGGTAGAAGACCTTTTAGTATTAGAAGTAAAAAAAGAAGAATCACCCTTTCACTGCTGTGACATTTCTGTTTGTGTCATGTCAAAAGATATGTAGCAAGATATGCATTCATAATAATCTTAAAGCTGCAGCATATTAAAGTACATTGTTAGTATTGTTAATTCCATCCTCTTTATCAATTAGGCAACTTCCTGTCTCAAAAGGCGGAACAAATGTGTCTACTCAGATACTTTAGGACGTTACACCACCACTGTCCGGTGTCGTGCCAAGGTAGGTATCTCTGATAGAAAGTGCTCCCCCTGCCTCAGGAGCGCGCGTGCATTCAACCGTGAAGGCGGACTTTCAATTTCACAAAAGTAAATGGAAAAATATAACGTGGGTTGTTTCATCTATCGTTTAAGTATTCTTTTATCAACAAGGTTTTTGCAGAGCAAGCTAGCACACGGATTATAAGAACACTTTTATAGATTAACGTTAAAATTTATTGAACTTATTCTTCATTGCGCTGAATTGAGAATGTCTAAACAAAATGAGCAGTTTCAGTTTCCCTTGTAAAGCAAACATTTATTTTGCGATAGTCTGGTCCTACCAGGCTGGACATGCAGTCTGCCAAAATATGTATCCCCTTCCATAATGCACAGATGATGGCGTACTATCAAGTATTTTATTTTGTGTATATTTTCCTAGCAAAAGCTATAGTGGGATACAAATAATTTTAGACTGTATTTTCAACCTGCCATACAATTTATCCCCCCTTTATAATGCACAGATGAAAGCCTACTATCAAGTATTTTGTTTTAGTTATATTTCACATCATGACTAATAACAGGAGTGAATATGGAGACGTTTGTTGTTTCCTAGCAAAAGTTTATACTGGGATACAAAATACAAACTGGGATCCAGAGAATGTCTAGTACACTAGAGCTTATACTGTTCACTAAGCCTTACAAAGAAGTGTTGCATTAAATAATGTATTGTAACATGAGCTAAAGTTAAAAGGAATGGTTTTTTTGTATAATTTAATTAAATTATAACTAAGTTACTGAAAAACTCCTAAAACATACTAAAACATTACATTATATACTAAACAAGACATTTTGAAAGCTTGAACATTGCCTTTGTCTCTTTTGTCCCAGATTGAATGTGCCCTCTTGACAAAACAACTGGCCCCAGCCTGGCCCCCTCAATAAAATTGGTCTAGAATCGCCGCTGGCTTTTTTGGCTGTTATGTAATGTTTGCTACATTTATAGGAAGTAATTTAACGTTATTTAACCACAGGTCATTGCTACCTGACATTACTTGACCAGTGAACATCAGGTACAAGCTAAACTTGTGTACAGCTCTATCCTGTACACAAACTGGATAGATAAATTACATTTTAGTTTTCAGATGAATCTGAAAACTGGTTGGTTTGGAAAAGAAAAGCCAATTGGGACCATGGAAGAGCTGTGGTTAGTAAAGCAAATTGGGGATGCAACTAGTCCTTTGAAGATAATGAAGAGACGTTTATTTTGGATTTTAATGTGCAAATATAATGCTTGATATTTATACAGAAGGGAGGTGGTTCTCATGTTCCCAATTTGTTAAGTTAATTTCTACAAATAAATGAAAAAAGCAGTAAATTAAGACACAAAAGGGGAAACAAGAACAGTCCTATCTGAAATGACTCTGGGGTCTAGGGCTGTCCCCGACTAAGGATTTACATAGTCGAAACAGAATCGTCAAGTCCTGCCTATAGTCGACTGATAGTCGAATCATGTGTGTTTTTGTGCACGGCGATTGCGAGCCGAAGCTAAACTGAGGCTTATTGTTAACCATTTTCTCTCTCTTTCTCTCTCGCCTGCCATTCACCGGTCTTTTGCAGATTTTTTGCCGTGCTGCACAACTGCATGTACGTTGCGGTTCCTCGCGGGTCTATTTCAAGTAGCAGCTGTTTAAAAATCATAATATTCTTTGTGTGGTTCATCAACGGTGAAAAATTATCCGAAAGTCCCACGAGATGCGGACAACTCTGCGCAACACTGGTGAAGCTGTGGCTCCATCTCTTCAGCAAGTGTTCCTCCTGCCACTACACACATTCACGCTACACCTACACATGCGCACTGACTTTTTACATGTTTATTTACAGCATTAAATGTTGAAATGTATATTGTAATAGGCTGTATATTAACTTATTGGGAGAAAACTGGTACTTCTATGTAAAATCAGACATTGACCTTCCCCATATCGCCAAAATGGCATGATCCTTGTGTCATTGCGAAGCTTTGACTGTGAGATTGACAGTCGAATCAGGCTCCGACCATCGAAGCATCGAATCTTCAAGAACAGTCCTATCTGTAATGACTCTGAGGTCATAGTTTTCCCTGTCGTTATGCTTAGGAGGTGATGCCCAAAACGGCTGGGGTACTGGCCATGAATGTAAAATCACTCTTGAAAGCGAAAGTAAATTAATAACTTTCCTAGATCTAATTGTTACCAGCTACTTAATGGCTGGCCATTACTATTGGTAACCACCAGATTTGCCTGATAGTAATGACTAGTCAAGGTATCTAATGTGGGGAAAAAGTAGAAAATTGGGATCCCAAATATATATAATGTAGAAAATTGCAAAGCATCAAAATAATAAAAGTTCAGTTAAATTGTGAGTGCAACAGGTTACACCAGGTCTGTGAAAATAGTAGGATTGTAGGAGAAACACTACATAGTAATTTAAATGTTCATTGTGTAAGTTTTAGTGGCATTTAGTCGTGATGGTTGCGAATTTCAACCAATGGCTCACTCACCGCTCCCTTTCCAAGCACCTAGGACAATCTACGTGTAATAATATGCGTGGCCCTCCATTTGTCCAAATTTCACCTCTCTTCCTTCTAATAAACCAGATGATTATTACTTTCACTACTACTACTAGTACTTCTTCAACCCACTATCAGATACCTCTAACCAAAGCTAGCAATTAGCTTAGAAATCTTTTTAGAACATTAATAGTATAATACACTATGCACCAAGGTATAGTAGAAACTAGACAACATTCTCTCAATCAACTCAACACAGGCAGCCACCGCAGCAATCCTGGCTACCACCGGTGCGGCTCACCTGGTTGCAGCCGCGGCCCACTTGGTCGCCGCTGCAGCTAGCCTGGCTTTCGCAGCGGACAGCATGGATGGGACCTGCTCATGTTGAGCGGAGGCGCTGGAGTGGCAGCGCACTGGTTGTGCGGTTGGCTTGCGTGGACCAGGGGCGCCGGTTCAGCGGCGGGTCCGCGCCTGGGGCCTAGTGGCCAGCGGCTGGTTGCGTGGGCGGCTCTCGTGGACTGGGGGGCGCCAGGTCAGCGGTGCGGCAGTGGCTCCAATGGCGGGTCCGTGCTCGCGGCCTGATGCCCTGCGGCTGACCACATTACCGGCTCATGTGGACCGGGGCCCCGGGTTGGCAGCATGGCGGTGGCGCCACCCGCGGGTCCGCGCCCTACAACATGATGCCAAACATGTGGCTATACACACCGATCTGAAACACTCAAGACACCAACGCAGAAATACCAGCTCAATGTACAAGCTGGGACAATAAGAAAGACAGGAAAAACCTTAAACAGATAACTGATCATTTTAATTTGGATCAATTAATTAAAATGCCAACCCGAGTAACTAACTGCTCCAAAACAAATACAAATTTCATTAAACTGCACAGAGTCTCTAGTATGCCCTATTACACATATGATTAATCTATCAATTAAATAGTCTGTTGTTCCACCAGATTGGAAGGTGGCCACGATTACACCAATTATTAAATCACGGAGCAGATTAGATATTAATAATTACAGACCAATCAGTATTCTTCCTGTTATATCTAAAATTATTGAAAAATGGATAGCAAAACAACTAATAAAGCATCTGAATAAATGCTGCTCCACTCTGCATCCCATGTTATTTGGCTTTTCATCATGCAGCTGAAACAGCTGTTAATGTCTTATTGAAAAGGTCAAACATTGGTTAGACACTCATTCTGTTGTTGGTGCTGTTTTTCTGGATCTGAAAAGGGCTTTTGATACTGTCAATCATCAAATACTCCTGTCCAGATTAACAAACTTCAATTTCTCCGAACAAGCCATCAGCTGGATGAACTCGTACTTAACCAACAGAACTCACTGTGTCTCTGTGGACATTATTAAATCTCCTCACCTCAAATGTCCAGTAGGAGTCCCCCAAGGCTCCATACTTGCACCAATTCTCTTCTCCTTATACATCAATGACCTGCCTACAGTATATATCAATATATTAATGTATGCAGACGACGCAGTAATCTTTACACATGCCAAAACTGATCAAGAAGCCTCACAATCTCTTACATCTGCACTGACGCGTGTACAGGAATGGCTCACAAAATCATGTCTACTATTGAATCCTAAAAAAAATGTTTGTATGATGTTTTCTAAGCGGCCGATTGAAAGGACACACACAAATATATTCTTGAAAGAAGAAGAACTACAGATTGTAAACGAATTCAAATATCTTGGCATTGTACTAGATCCCACACTGTCCTTTAAAAATCATGTCAAAAGGCTTTCAAAAACTGTTAAATATAATCTTTCCAACTTTAGATATATTAGACCATCACTCTCATGCAATGCAGCAAGAATGTTTCTTCATTCCATGATCCTTTCTCATATAGAATACTGTTTTACAAACTGGTCACTTGCAAATATCACAACACTTAAACCAATAGTCACTCTTCAAACGAGCCTTAAAAGTCTTTGATAGAAAACTGCTTTCATATCATCACTGCTTAATCCTGCAGAAATATAACCTGCTAAGCTTTGAAAGTTCAAATATGCCTGCGCTATATATAAGATACTACATGGACTTGCCCCACCTCTACTAAGGGAGTACATTAAATTGAAAATAACAGGAGGTGGCAGAACTGTAACCAGGGCCTCCATGAGAGGTGATTGTATGGTGCCTTACAGACATACAACTTTGGACAATATGTATTGTCAGTTAAGGGGACAGAGATCTGGAACAACTTACTGGCTGCCGTGAGGGAATGTCCGACTTACCCCAGCTTTAAGAACCAACTCAAACAATGGCTCAAGACACATCAAATTTGTGACCGCTAACGGACTTTGTTGTATTTTATGTGTATGGGTTTGTTTACTGTTTACCATACCATACCAGATCCAGCACTTTACTGCATTAAATAGCACTTTACCATAATTAAAATGTACTTCATGGAAATAGAATAGCACTTTACTGCGTATGTGTATATGTTTGTCTGTCGTACTAGATGCAGCACCCTCCTGCACTAAACAGCTCTCAAACAAAATTAAATTGAACATTATTTTATAGAATGGCACTTTACTGCATAAACATCATCTTAAATTACATAATCCCTGTCTGCTAACTGTGGTGTCTTTTATAATATGTTGTTGAAAATTGTGGCGTCTCTTAAATTGTGTTGTATCGTATCCAATTTCAATGTTTAGCTGTGTTACCTTGTACTGTGATGACCTGACGGGGGACTACAGATATAAAATAGCCTTTGGGCTAATTCTGGCATATTTACATTACTAAAAAGCTAAGATGACCATTAATATGCACTGTTCCTTTTTAAATAAATAATAATAATAAAAAAAAATCTCATAACCTTGATTGCTTTTTATGAAAAGTATCTGAACTTGAACAGCTAGCCACTATGAGGAGAGAATATACTGTGTATTCTCAATAAATGTTCGTGTGAGACAGTGTAGTACTATATAGTTATACTATATTAACCGAAGCATCGATTTTAGTAATTGTTTCAGCCCTACTTTAAATAACACTTTCGCAGTTGGGACAGTGATAAAAGAACCGCTTATTAGCTTTGATATATAGAAATAATCAACATCGTAGAACTATTCTGTGGCATTTCATTAACGGTGAAGGTGAAATGAAGACAGCACATAGCGCTCTCTACCACTTTAGATGCGCAGTGTATTATGCTCCCCTATGAGTACAACATGCAACTAAACCTCTAATTGACATTTAGGGTTTCAGTAGCCCGATGTTTCAAATGGATTACACGCAGCTGGGATCACTTGGTCTGGTCAAAAGAGCAATACCAAAATAAATACATTCTTATTTACCACAAGGACACACAGATGAACATTGGTCTATTTTTGGAGGGTGTTGCCAGCATTTTCTTAGCACAATATATTTTTTGTTCAGTAAAGTAGAGTGGATCTTCTTTATGCATGCAAAACCACTGGTGTCTTAGATGCCCTTGTGTGACGGAGTGGCCATCATCACACTCCAGTGTGATGTGCAGGCTTTCACAGTGTGCTCTGGGTAAGGTGAGAAAACTGGGAAGTGCTATGATGTACTATATCAAGAGTGAGCTCAGAGGGCTGCTTTGAGCCATGAGATGAGGAAGATGACAGTGCAGATGAAAGTGGCTCACTGTATTAAAATGAAAGTTCTGAATAAAACAGATGGTGAAAGAGTTTTAAATTTACAATAGGCATTCTGTGTGGTTTGAACAGCCAGTGTTTCATCCTGTTTATTTGAGGACCAATGGAGACAAAAAAAATTAAGATACTTGAAAAAGCAGCGTAAATTATGAAGGCATAAACTGGAGGCTAAATCATAGTTAACATAAATTGACAGTGGACCTTTTTAAGAGTGTCATAATGCCCAGTATTAGCTTTTGGGATTTAAGCGAGATGTACCATGGGGTATGATTCTCCAGAAACCCACTAGTGTTTTTCTCTGTCCTCTAGCAGGCAGATCATTATTTCATTGAAGAACATAAAAGTAATATGTTTCCAAGGTTTTAATGACTGGAACAGTCTTGTTTAAGATGTGACAGACTTGTTGGTGTCTGTGATAAAAGGTGTGATTGCTTCAATAAAAAGACACCACTAAACCCCAAGGATTGGAGCTAAGTAATTGGACCAATAACTTTTGCTGAAGTTTCCCCTCTCTCCCTATACCATTTATATGCTAACCATGTCCCAGAGGGTCCCTCCCTTTCTGTTTAATTTCAGCTATCCCTTTTTAATCAATTTTCTTTTATCTCACAGCAGTTTGAATGCCAGATACATTCTATTTAATTTTTTTAATCAGGGGTACGTGTGTGAAGCATCAATTATTTGTTGAGAAAGGAGCCATAGAACACGTTTGCATGGATTAAATAGTCTCTCACCCAGAGAAGATTATTATTATGTTTTCTTAGAGTAACTGAATGGGATGCTCAGTGCGGTTCATTGGCTCATGAGGTCAAAGTCAAAAGAAACAGTCTTCCCTGACGGAGAAAGAGAGAGACATACAGGTCGAGAGGGACTGGGGCTGGGCATGCTGCAGGGGACGGAAAATGAAAACACAAACTGCAAGGAAACAGAAAGTGAGAAGACAAGCTCTGGACAAAATAAGCTAGTTGGTAGTCAAAGGGCAACACAGAACAACACAACCTTGCTGTTTTGATGACAGCTCCATACCTGTATGCTCCATTCTCACAGTAACGTCTGTGAAGATGGAGCATACAGGTCTGTAAATTCACTCACTGTAGATTACACCAAGCTTTTTAAAAAATCTGTAATCTGTAAAATCCATAAGAATGTGTAGAGAGTGGCATATCATAGCTGGGAATGTACTATTCTGTGTGTGATGCAAAAGTTTCTAATGTACCTGCCTAAGTATCTTGTGTACTATACAATGCCAGGAGAAATCCCCTATGGCCCTCTTAAGATAAAGTATTTAGACTTCTCGTGACTGGGACAGAGGCACCGGCTTACATAAATACACTCTCAGGTTGCCCCACAGTGGGTTTAGGGGCAGACCACCCACACTCGATTCAATTCCTTCCAGTAATCAGCACTGTCTCATTTGACCCATTTAGTGTAACATTATGCTTATCTAGCTGGTATGATTTCAGCCTCCTTTGCCCTCCCCTGATATTTTCTCCCAAGCAAACTACCTAGATGAGAAATCCAAGGTACTGATAAACAGACAGCCTGTTAATAAACCTTTTTATATTAAGGTTTCAGAACATTAGCCCTCCTCTACCTCGCTGCTGTTCTCCTAACAGTGGTGTTAGGAAAACGACGATGTAGCAGCTGCAGCAGCAGGCTGCCTCTGATCTGTGTGACCCCCAGAGAGGTGTCCAGGGGCCTGGCTGCCCGTGGGGAACACAGATCAACCTCCTTCATGTCCTGAACCCTGCCCTCTCCACTCATTACCTCTCACATTCACTTACCAGAAGGTGGTGGTGATTCCGAATGAACCTCCCACTCAACAGATTTGGTGACTCCTAAGGAGAATGTGGAAGGTTGCTGATGCACAGTGAAGAAAATACAGCACTTGTATAGCGTGAACTTTTGCAACGGTGTGTCTTCATGTTATTTTGTGAAATCAGCTCATTCAGCTGCTTGAAGCTGGAGGATTTTTCTGTTGTAGGCTTTTAATGTAAGAGTTAAACAGCACTCCAGCCTCTGAGCTGCTGTAATTGCCTACAGGATGACTTTTTCTATAGTCAATCAAATTGATTGTTGTTTATACTGACAGCACGGTGGCTCAGTGGCTGGCACTGTCTGGGTTCAATTCCCGGCTGGGGAAGTTTGCATGTTCTCCTCGTGGTTTTGCGGGTTTTCCCTGGGTGCTCCGTTTTTCCCCATTTAAAAACATCCATTCAGTTCCCTTAACCAAGGAACTGTATATTTATACAGAAGGGAGATGGTTCTCATGTTGCCAATTTGTTATGTTAATTTCTACAAATAAATGTAAAAAGCAGTAAATTAAGACACAAAAGGCAAACAAGAACAGTCCTATCTGTAATGACTCTGAGGTCATAGTTTTCCGTGTCGTTATAAGGCTTAGGAGGTGATGCCCAAAACGGCTGGGGTACTGGCTATGAATGTAAAATCACTGTTGAAAGCAAAAGTAAATAAATAACTTTCCTAGATCTATTTGTAATCAGCTACTTAATGGCTGGCCATTACTATTGGTCAACACCAAATTTGCCTGATAGTAATGACCAGTCAAGGTATCTAATATGGGGAAAAAGTAGAAAATTGGGATCCATATATATATATATATATATAAAAAAATGTAGAAAATTGCAAAGTATCAAAAGTATCAAAAAGTTCAGTTAAATTGTGAGTGCATTTAAAAAAGACTACACGCGGGGCCTTTCTGAAACTGCTTGCTCCTCCCTCTCCCAACTACTTCCACTCCGTTTGCGCGTTAATGCAGAGGGTCCGCCACATTGAGAGCCATCCGAAACCAACGAGGGCGGAGTGGTAGTGGGTTATTAAACCCTCAAATGCCGAGTCAGCACCGATGCTGGCTTGTTGAAGGTGTGTAACACCCTTTGATGCATGATGGGGGACATTTCTTTGAATTTGCGTTCCATGTGACTTCGCTGGTTAACATGTAGGATTTTTTTATTTTGAAACTACACTGCATTGCATGTCACGTCACCATTCACAGGTTAACAACGTAGCCCAAAGGTTATATTGTGTTTAATAAAAAAAAAAAAGGCTCTTGTCTGACAATAGAAAGGTTGTTTTTATTGATTTGTATTCATCTTATAGAAAATCTTCAGCCAAAACAAAATAGCCTACATTAAACAAAAGAATAATAGAACATGACACAACGGGATACACAGGGGGATTAGGCTACGTAACAAGCAACAAAGGCATTAAAGAAAAATAGTTAAGTTAAGCTAAGTCCTTTTAAAGTTGTCGCTGTATTTAAACCCTAAGCGGGTTAGGGAGATCGATCTGGCCTGGAGGGTGACTATGACCAGAGTTCACTCTGTGTCGGAGTGGAAGTGGCGAGGGTCTAGTTTCGGCAAGGCGCCAGGTCTGTGAAAATAGTAGGATTGTAGGAGAAACACTAAATAATTATTTAAAAGTTAAGTGTGTAAGTTTTAGTGGCATCTAGTGGTGATGGTTGTGAATTGCAACCAACGGCTCACTCACTGCTCACGCCTCCCTTTCCAAGGACCTAGGAGAATCTACGGTGGCTGACCAGCTCTGTCAGCTCTTGTGCTGATATAATAGGTGTGGTCCTTCATTTGTCCAAATTTCAACTCTCTTCTTCCTTCTAATAAACCAGATGAGTACTACTACTACTACTACTACTACTACTACTATAACTTCTTCAACCCGCTATAAGATGTTCCGCTAGCCAAAGCTAGCAATTAGCTTAGAAATCTTTTTAGAATATTAATACTATAAAACAGTATGCACCAAGATATGGGGGCCCTGTTTTTCCCCATTTAAAAACATGCATCTTTAGGTTAATTTCTCCTATCAGTTCCCTTAACCAAGGAACTGGCCTAGATCTGTTGTTAGTCCCCAGGCAGAGAACAAATTTTGCATGCATTCTACTGTGTTTAATTGTATATGTGACAATAATGATGATTTGATTTACATCATTTAGGAGATACAGTGCATCAGATTGACAAGAAATGTATTGCAACACCCTACTAAAATCCACAAAGATAACTATTAATGAATAACAATAAATATCAATGAAAGCAAATCACTAGGTCATGTTCTATGTGCAATGAACTCATTGTGTTGGGAAGTTAAGTATTAGGTCTTTGCATTGAAGTCCAGAGTGAAGTTCTAAACTTTGATGTTTAAACAAGCCATTTGAATATCCTAATCAATTTAAATGTTAAAATGTTAAAAATGTCAATACATCTCATACATGTAGCGAAATTCATTATCTGCATTCAACCCATCCCTCAAGGGAGCAGTGGGCAGCCACTGTGTAGCGCCTGGAGAATCACTCCCAGGTATTTGCGGGTGTCAATGGCACTGACTGGAGAACTTACGTGTTTTTGGATGCTTTTTTTTATCATTTGTCTTTTAAAGAATTGGAAAATATGGACTGAAATTACATAACATCTTCCTTTTTGTTTAAAAAAAAAAAATAAATTCTTTCAAGACTACATTTGTAGGCTTTAAAGGTGGCATTTAATTGTTGGCAGGTTTTTCCTTTAGAGAACAGCAGCTGTGGTCAGTTTGAATTCATGTCATGTTATAATTTACTCCGAAGGTAACAAGTTGTCTCAAACCACCCCTGCAGGATAATCCCCACTTTGCTGTTCAACGTTATAGAGAGCCTAAATACCTCCCCTTCCGGTGGACCACCATGTGACCTTATTTCGGAAAAATATTGTACGGTAGTCAATGGCAGGAGACAACAAATATTTTGATCCCGTTTGAATTGTGCCCTGAATTACACATATGATCTTTGTCAATTTAAAAGATACATTTTAAATTAAAGAAGGTTAGTTTGATGTAAAATTGTTGAGATATAAGACTGTAAAAATACATAATTACAAAGACCACAAACCCATGTTCCACGTAGTCATAGTTTTGCCAAAATATCTCTACAGACACTGTGACATGAGTCAGTGGTGTGTTAATTAATTTGGGTCTCCCTTGATTTCAAGTCATAGAAACTACACAGACATATATAGAAGAGACGAGCCACTTTAAGAATCCTCAATACAACTCTATAGGGAAAGCCTTTAACGCCAAAGATGGCGGTAGTCGCGCACCTCCTGCTAGAAAGCCAATCGTCTTCTTTTAATAGTCAAGGCGGGAAACTTATTTCAGCCAACTGTGTGGTTCCACTCACGTAAGAGGTCTACAGCGCATGCGTAACTACTACTACGCATGCACAGTAGAAGTATAATAGGTCGGGAAAAATGCTTTTTAAACATTATTTTGAGGCAAACTTTTTCAGCGATTTTTATCAGATTTTATTGCTGATTCTTGTCAAGTAGTTTTTATGTCCTGGTGACCACTAAAAGTGCAGTTCTTGCTCTCTTCACCATTCATACAGATAAGAGCCTGGTGGTGTTAGACCGAAGTAGCTGGCCGGAGGCGTTGCCAAGATGGCTGGCGAGTGGCATAACTTGCCTATAAGGACTTTGCTGAGGCATTTGTGCAGTGGAGATCTTCTTCTGATCCAGGCATAATCATGAGTGTATCAGGCAGAAAAATGACAGGGCTTTTCACATTTATAAAAAAAAGTGCTAAAGTGCAGCAGCATTACACCTGCAGAGGTGGATTTACTCTGTATTCAGATTGTCCAGCTGTGCAAGCTCAAACAAAGCCCACTTCATCATAATGGAGCTCTGTCACAGTGGATTGAAGGCCCTTGTAATGAATAATTATAGCATGGGGAAGGAACATGGCAGAATACAAAACAAAGCGGGAGCAAGGAGGGGGGCAACTGTCGAGAAAACAGGTGTGTGCCATGAATTATACATCTGGAGAAATGCCACTATACTTCAGATGAATGCATTTCAGATTGTCTTGTGCTTGCCTGTGTTTGCAGTCACAAACAGAGTCTTGTTAGGTAGATGAATCCAAGATGCGTAAAACGGTAAACAAGATATACTGTAGTGGTTGTTTTCAAGGAACATTTTTAGATTTTAGTTTGTGAGGCTATCCAAAGGTGGATAGCATCACAATCAGCCTATCAGCTGTTGTAATTGCCTATAGGATGGCTTATTCTATACTCAATCAAATTGATGGTTTATAATGACAGCATGGTGGCTCAGTGGTTGGCACTGTCTGGGTTTGATTCCAGGCTGGGGGAGGGCTTTTCTGTGTGGAGCTTGCATGTTCTCCCCGTGTTTGTGTGTTTCCTCTGGGTGCACCTGGTTTCCACACCATTAAAAACATGCAAGTTGATGTGCCACCAGAAATGCCAGCTGAAATGAATGCATTTCAGATTGTTTTGTGCTTGCTTGTGTTTGCAGTCACAATCTGAGTCTTGTTTGGCAGATGAATCCGAGATGTGTAAAACCGTAAACAAGATATACTGTAGTGGTCGTTTTCGAGGAACATTTTTAGATTTTAGTTAGTGATGCAATCCACCTTTGGGGTATTTTATTAATTATGCTGGATAGAGAATAATTAGAGAGGACAATGCATGCACACACTGCCTTGCCTGTGCAACAGCGCTCTCTGTTAATTATACACAAACACAAACCAAAAGCACATCTACACGCACACAGCTCTCTCTGGTGTCCTTGCTCGAAGCCATGCATCCTGTGCTGTGGGTCGCAGAGGTGGGAGCAACAAGCCGTGAAGCTGGGACTTCCAGCTCAACAGTTCTACTGGACCCTGACATCCCCCCTCTGGCTCTGATAATAAACCAGCTACTTCCGGACCAAGAGGCACCTGGGCCAACTTTTAGAGAATGATGACCGGACAATGCTTTCTGTCCTACAAGTCTGTCTACAAAAAGCGGCCAGATTCCTGAAATGACTGAATCATATCCCTGATGCCCAGATAAAACCCTCTAGCTATGTGGCATCACTTGTCTCTTTTGATGACACTGGCTATGTCCACTGCAGTACAAGCAGATGGTTTGCAGGCACATTAGACACATTGTTGTGAAAACGGTAGTCAAGTACAACATGATATAAACATATTTACAACATGGCCTCTCTTCCCAATACAGCAGATGATCTGATGAGATTTTGAAACACCTGGCTGCATAAATGTGTGTACTGAGAGAAAAAATGATCTTCTTAATTGCCCAACACACATGGGTTTGTGTTACCCTAAAACATGTTTACAGATACATTTCAAGGGATACTTTCCTGCCATTATTATAGACATTTTTCAAATACAATCCCAACTGGAAAAACAAAATGCTGTTCTCCTGTCCTCTACTCTTACAACAATTTCTACTAAACACACTTCACTTCAAAAGTCGCACACTGATTAAGGCAGTTTCCTGATTAAGTAGTTATACATGAAGAGATGCTCTGATATAGGAAAATAATTGGCAGAGTATAAAGTTTTTGCAATGCAAAAAGAGACTTCTATCCACCAAGGCCGTTGTTTTCTTGTCAGGACACATCAAGTTTGCTTCGTTCTGTACAGCTATTATCACTCTTGACAAAAAATGAGGTTGCTGCACTTTAGGACAAATCATTTGCGAAGGCAGTACTAGACCCAGACTGATATAGTGCGCAGGCTGATACTGAGGGTGAATCTACTGCTATATATGTCAAAGATTAAGTAACAAGACATTGCAGCACAAAAATCCCAAACGTTTGAGATAATTTAGAAACAGCATTGTTCTCCAGAGAGCGCTGGTGTGATCCTTATCAATATGTTTATCTAAATGTATAGGTGTTTATTTAAAAAAACAAATATCAGCTGATGTTTAATTTTTTGGATGATTTTGAAATATTGACACATCAACATCACACAACCACTATCGGTCTGAGTATACCTGATTTATCTAGCTAGTATGTTTTCCTAAAGCAGTGTAGCTTGCTTAGTTAGCTAACTTATTAGCACAGCTCCTGTCACTCCTGCTTCTATGATTTGACTTTTTGGTTTTTAGTGTTTTCTTATAAGGGACACAAATTTAAATAAAGATTTGGTGTAATAATGTTAAGAAAATGAGTGGATTTCATCTAAGCTGACAAGCAAATATAAGCTAGCGAACATAACTGGTATTACAACCAGACTACATTAGCTGTTGTCTGCTCAGTGTTTCCCATACATTGATTTATTTGTGGCAGCCCGCCACAATATCTAATCTGACCGCCACATATTGATTTTTAACCGATTTAAAATTGGTAAACTTAGCACGCAGCGCAGATATTCGCTCATCCCCTCCTCTCACTCGCTCCCTCTCTCTCACAGACACAGCAGCCGCTTTCATACAGAGATCCCGCAATAAACGCGAAAAGAATATCGCTCAATCATAATTGGCATAATCCTAACATAACTATGTGATTTCATGTAGCGATCCGTCTGTCTGGAAGCAGCGGCACAGAAAGCACTGTTAGGTGTATTACAACATGCTGCGTAAACGTCTCCAGGCCAATCAAATTGGACCCCCCTTTACAGCTCCATACCTTACAGTGAGGCGACATGTTGGCACAATACTCCTGGAAAATAAGGCAGTGTGAAAGGGGCTATTAACAACAGATCCGTCTGTGAATAGCCCCTCCTCTTTGTACCCCGATCTAAAACAAAACATGATCATGCACTGTAACAGTCCCGAGTTGAGTGGTTAGTATCATGAACACCAATGCACAAATTTGTCCAAGACTAATGCATTCAAGTTAACTGTGATAAGTTGGCTTCTATGTTTTTAACACAACGCTGTCAATCTCTGAGACCCACCTTTTAAATAAGTTATGAGCAAACAAGGAGCCAAGCTAATAAGGATAATTATGTAAATGTTAGAATACAGCTGGGTTGTCCAGGTTAGCACGTGCTGCAGATACACTGTCATTCTGCGGGAAACACTGCTGCTAATACTGCAAAAGAGACCCTAGCCCCAACCATAGAAAGCATTTGTCAAAAACAAGCTTAAAGCAATACTTGGAAAATACATTTTTCACCCAGCTATTACAGAAAAAGGCAACAGCGCTAGAAACGTTGCTGCAAGCAGTGTACGTTGTTTTCTTCTGGCTTTTTGACACTCACAAACTGTTCTTGTGGTAATCTGCAAGCCTGTTATGTTAATACCAGGGTCATTGAAACAAGAAATTCAACCTGTATTGATTCTGATGTTTGCAATACTAATGCATATGATATATGTTTACAATTAGCTGTTCATTTGAGGATGACTGCAATAAAAAGTGACATCAATGAAATGTGACAAGCAGATGTGTCCGCTGCATAAGAAATCCCCAGAAGACCGCTGTGTGGGGGAGTGCAATGACTCACATTTCCTATTTCTGCTCCTAGGGATACCTGCTCAGAATAAGTTGGAGTGTAATGTCGACAGTAATTGGTTGCCTTTCAGTCGTTCTTATGCTGTGATATAAATATGATCATCCATTCACAATCCAGCGTAAACCTCCCCCTCATGTAATGACAGGGTTTCCAAGATGGATGTCTTTAATCCCTCTTATTGTTGAATTGTGCAAGAACTTCAGGATTGGTGTATGTATATGTGTGTTTTTGAGTGTATTCATGCATATATGCACCCGCCAAGGACGTTGTGCTGTCTAGGGCTGTCTCTGCCTTACCTCCGCCATCCTCTGCCCGTCCTTGACAGATCGCATGGATATTGGCTGCCTGCTTAAGAAATAACACCTCCCATCAAGTTGATAGAGGAGCTCTGAGAGGCCAGCGTCTCTTCCTCTCTCTGGGATGTTTACATCCAATCCTCCAGGTCGCTGTCTCAGTGATGATCATGTATTCAGTGGGGATTTGGGGGGGGGGTGGAGTGAGATGGGATGTAAGTGCTCCTCCGGGAAATAAGGGTCACCTCTTTAATCTCCGATGTGGGCGATCTCTTCAGCCTGTGTAAGGGATGTTAGTGTGTTGTTATTCGGCATGTTGTGTAGCCTGCCTGCCAGCCACTCAGTGTATACATTACACGTTTTGTTGTCTGTAATCTTAGTGTTAGTACCGGTTCTATTGCTGATGGAATAATAAGGGAGGTCACAGGCTGTTACAGGCCTTGCTGATTATCCTGTGGATTATTGAATACATTATAGGAGGTTCACTTCAGACTTGAGTAAGAAAACTTGCTGACGACATGCAATGTCCTGAATTTATTTTGTATGGATGGGATCAATGTAGTAATGGAGTCAATAAAAGAGATACCTAAATCAGATCCTTTCTTTACTGTATTCTTCTCTGTTTTGCCCACCTCAGCTTTTGATTGTTACAGCGCTGCGCTCCATAACGACAGCCAGGGTATAAAGGGCAAGGGTTTCGCTCCATATGAGAGGAAAAATTAGCGTGTAAATGTGAAAAATTATTTAAGTGCACAGAGAGTGTGAGTTCGTACCGAGGATGGCAAATCAACTTATTCGCTAAACTCAGACTCTAATTTTCTACAAAACATTCAGTTGGCAGCTACCATTTTTTATCCACCGCTGGCTACTTTCACCGGTTGATAACAGGCCAAAATTAAACTTATCAGTTATCTGGTTAAAATGCTCTTTGCAGCTGGTGTCAGCCAGAGATAGTTTGAGTTCAGACCCTCTGTTTTTGTAATTCCAACAATTGCAGTAGAGTGAGATGTCTTCTCTCACGTAGGTCGTGTCACGTCAGTTTCAGGAGTCACATTCTCCGGTTAAACTTTAATTTATATCATATAAATAATTTAGGCTTAATAACTTGAAAGTTTTGAACCAGGACCTTTGATATTTGGATTAAGTAGTCTGTGAAAAATAAGGTGTCCCAAATTTAGTAGCATACAGCTGTTCCAGATACATATGTCATCAACATTGTATATCTTTTACTGCGATCGGATTGGACCTGGTAGCAGCAGATACTAACTTTTAAATGACTTGGATAGGGATCAGGGCAAGAAAAACTTCATCGGGACATCCAGACTGGAGACAGTGTGTTTTTTACCACCTTTTACCAGGGGATTTTTTATTTCCCATAACTTTAAAGGTTAGAGTCTGTTATGGAAGTCTGACTTAAAGGACCAGTGTGTAGGATTTAGTGGCATCTAGCGGTGAGATTGCAGATTGCAAATACCCTTCCCTATCCAAGCATGTAGGAGAACCTGCAGCCTTCAGGTGATGTAGAAACGTGAAAGGCCCTCTAGAGCTAGGGAATGTCCATTGTAGGCTACTGTAGAAACATGGCAGTGCAACATGGCGAGCTCCGTGGACACTCCCATGCTCCCGGTCCCTCTGTAGATATAAAGGGCTCATTATAAGCTAATGAAAACCTTGATTCTTAGTTTTAGGTGACTAAACACTAATGAAAACATACTTTTGAATATTATATTTTCTATCTAATGTATTCCCCTAGATCCTACACACTGGTCCTTTTTAATCCAACACATAAAATATGAATGCTGAGTGAATTATTTGTCACTGTAATTACCGCATCTCTGTAATGGCTGTGAAGTGATACATTCATAGTGTCTTTCTAAACTGTAAGAGATTGGAGACAAAATCCGCCCTCTGAGCAAAAGCGCTTTGTACAGATCATTTGAGCAACCAAAACTCTCACTATACCAGCCCAGTATCCTATTGGCTGATACCTCACCTCATGATTTACCTCCAGTGCCAACATAACAGTGCCAGTGTAGAAAGTAGTGCAGTGGATTGAAAGGGTGTGGAATTTTTGTGGTTGATGGCCGTAACGAGTCTGACTTTTATGTTAAACGATTTGTCCATTACTAACGTTCTTATCTTGCTGAACCTTTTCTTTTGACAAAGTAGTAGTAGTAGTAGTTGCCTTAACCTAACCCTAACTTATCTATAATTTACTTCCTATAACTGCAATCTTTCCATAACCAATATGATTCTATTACCCAAATATGGAAATAAATCCCTCCTGGTTTGTCTTTGTCCTTATCATTCAGGCACCAGATCAGCAAAATGTTATCCAAATCCCATTACCAAAATGTCTTATTAATATCTATAATTTTGAGATGGAGATATGAAGATCTATTTCTTAAATTCAATGCAGTACCATGACTTTTGCTCCTGTTGAGCACATTACCTCAATTGCCACCTACCCACCAATTGACAGCCAGAAATGTTCCCTAAAGAAATCAACATATAATAAATGGATACATTCTCCATGTTGATTGTAGGTTCAAATAGCAAAAGAGGAAAAGTTAAGTATCTTGCATTATACATTGTTATCTAGAGGCGTGTCAGTTTAAGTGGACAATAAAGTACTGAGACGATCAAAACACTAAGCACTGGTAATTTTCTGTCAATAATACTTCTAATCTACAGGAAACAGTTCACTAATGCAGAGTCCAGGTATGCTGACATGCAGCTGTAATAGGAATAGTATGTCTTACATTGCACTTGTCTTTGGCTGACTTTTCATGGTCATTGAAACTCTTGCATACGGTAATTCCACTGAACAGCAATTCTCTCCCAACCAAAGTTTGCACCGTTATTTCAGACTTCATTCCCTCAGCTGCTTTGGCAGCTTTACTGTGAAATCCTCTGGGGGTTGTTTCTACAAGAATCACCAGCTTTTTAGGGTCGAAGCTCTTAATTATGCTGGGTGTAAATGAGAGGACTGAAGAGAGAGCTGGCGTGGCTAGCCAAGGGCCCCATGTGAGGGTGACAAAGCTTATAGCGGCACAGTGGCACTCTCAGCCTTAGGCTCTGCACAGATGAAAAGAGGACAGAAAAAAAAGACTGAACATAAGGCATGTATGCTAATGTGTCAACTCGGTAAGCTGGCAAGAGGATGAATAAAGCAGCTTCATCTGTAGCACTGCAGTTACATTCTGTATATATGCTTTTAGATATATGTTGTCTAATTCTGACACTGAATTTTACTTTGAAACAGACTGCATTGTATATTGATTAACTATCAAACTACTGGATGCAAAGAAAGCCAGACACTCGTCTTTAAGTTCTACCAGCTGAATTGGAATTTATAGTTTATAATTAATACAATTAAACAGAAGAACTGAGAAAATATTATACTATAATTCATCCTACTAATGTGTCTTTTGGGAGTGATACAGCTGTATTGTGTATACACTTTCTCACTGTGTAAGTTGCAGAACCACAGTAAAGGCAATGTGGCTTCAATGAATGATTAGACAGAGAAAGGCAAGAGGAAAATTGTACAGAAGCATAATCAAGGGGTATCATTTCACAACACATATTTACCCTTATAGGCCTATTTCCGTGTTACCTCACATCAGTGTATCAATATATCATAAAAGTCCTTTTTGCATCTTATTATCAGAAACACTCGCAGAGATAGTTTTGTTATTGTATCAGTAGAATCACAACTTAATCTTATTTAACAATTGTATCCAGTATGATCACTGCTCTTATGTTTGCATAAACATGTTTTTTCCAAGCATTTTATCAAATACAGAGTGTAATGCAGCAGTCAGGATGAGTGTTTTTATAGTAGCCAAATTCATGATACAACCCTCATATTTGTTTGCCATGAAGCTGGAGCCAGCAGCTGGTTATCTTAGCTTAGCATAAAGACTGGAAGGTAACAAACTCCACGTACCAACACCTCCCAAGCTTACATTCTATAGCTTGTTTGTTTAAAATGTGAAAATGTAAAGCTGGGGTGTTTATACACACAACTGTTTCATAGATGGATCCTCCACTGGTTGCCTGGCAGCCTCAAGGCAATGACGAGGCTCTTGTATGGATTGAAAAAACAAAAGTGGTATCAAGCTTTTCATCTTACTCATTTCCCAAAATGTCGCTATTACTATGAAAGAATGATGCACTAACCCATGTATGAGTAATATAAAGGGCAAGCATCTGCTGTCAAAAGGATCAACAGAAAAGCTACACCATTTATCACCAACCACAAAATTTTACAAATATCAAAAGATGTAAAAATAAAAAAAATATTTTATGTAACAGCACTTGGGGTGTAAGGGTTCTCATTGGGGCTTTTGACTCATGTCCAATTGAATCTTTAAAAAACAAACAAAACTTGCTTTTCTTTTCTTCTAAATTGTGCTTCTAGTTCAGGGCGCCATTATGTGCAACTGATGATTAAGACAAAATTTCTCCACTTGACATTTCTTAGAAAAATGTGTCTGACTGGATGAACTCTATCACCTATATCATTTATTATTAATGTAATAAATGGATTGAGTGAGTGCAGTTTTTTGCAGGTTTGCCTCGGGGGTCTGGTTGTCTCATTTATCAGGTTTGTTTAGGAGGTCTGGGTGTCTAATCAGCGACTTAGACCCACAAACACAGAGACTGAGGGTTACAAATTCTTTCACATAAGTGCTGAATTCAAAGTTTCATTTTCACACGGCTGAAGAACGTTGGGAGAGTGGGAGTCATCCAGTGAGTGGGTGACGAAAAGGGAGAAAAATGCGATAGAAACACAGAGAGAGAGTGTGTGATAGAGCGAGAGATAGACATAGAGATGCAAGAGAGACAGCGAGAGGGGGACTGAGAAGAAGGGAAAATGTGATTTGGTCTGGGTGTTTTGGGCTGCATGCTCCATTTGCCCTCCCTTACAGAGAGGGAGAGTGACAGGCATCGGCAGGAATTGAATCAGTAGATTAAACACCCCCTCCTCCTCCTCTTCTCTCGTCCCATCTCCTCTCTCCCCCTCACCTCCCCTCTTTTTCTCCTCTCCACCTATTCTCCTGTTCCATTGATGGGGGAAATGTGGTGGAGATTGCAGGCAGAGATGTTCTTGCCAAGTGTAGCTCAGGAGGCTTTGTCACAGGTAAGATTGATTGGGTGATTAAATATCCAGCAGTAGAGTATTAGTAGCCACTCTTGACCATTAGTGCCAGGCGGCAGCAGAGATGCATTAAGAAACTATCTGTGGCAAAGGCAGAACCTCTACTCCAAGTTATCAAATCCGCCTTGCTATCGTGATGGAATTCACTCTAGCTGTGTAGCAGCAAAATTGAAGAGTCAAGATAATAAAAGCATGGTCCTTACGTCAAGGCTGCCTTTGATAGAAACTGATAACCCTCAGCAAATACAGATAACAATGAATACATTGTTCTAGGTATGCGGAATCAATCACACTCTAGATGAGATGCCTGTGAATGTAATGTTGCATGTTAAACTCCTCTACACTGTGTGTTAAATTAAGGCAAAAAGACATACCATGAAGCTGTCTAACTTTCTCCCTTACCCCACTTTACTGTGCGGTTGGGCCAGCCTGGCGCAGGTCCACCATGCACTGAGCTCAGCGATAGTTTCAGTTGATTTAGGTTAACAAAAGGACAGAAATTAAACCAAAATATTAAGGGATTAGTGTAAGTTTCAACAATAAAAGATCCTCTTGTCTTCCTCCTTGCTTTACCCTGTGGTCGGCTCATATTAGATAAGACCTGACCCTTGAGATTGACACCCAATGAAAAATAACAAATGACAACCTGTGACTGCGACAGAAAGCTTAATGAAATTCCACCATTATTACAATGAATGCATCTGTTAGTTAACTTCCCCACTTGTTCACAGACACGGTGGACTGCAGCACATTCCAGCATGCATTTAGCAGAAGGCAGTGAATAGAGCTTCAAGCATTGATCGATTAGTTGTCAACTATTAAATTAATCGGCAATTAGTTTGATAATTGATTTATTGGTTTAAGTAATTTTTTAAAGAGGTGGTATTATGCTTTTTGGCCTTTTCCCTTCTCCTTTATTGAGTTATATCTTTTTTGTGCATGTAACAGGTTTGCAAAGTGAAAAAGCCCAAAGTCCAGCCCAAAGGGAGTTCACATCTCCCACAGAAAGCTCTGCTCTGAACCGCCTGAAAACAGCTCGTTTGTAGTCCAGCCCTTCACTTCCTTTACTTGTGACGTCACAATGAAAACGCGTGATAAAGCTTGCCGAGCGGCTAGCGGGGGCACGCCCTCAAACCAGGCTAGTCTGAGCGGACGCCCTTTGGCTCGACTTGCCTTTGTTTGGTATTCATTGTAGAAATGTTGTACCTGTTCCTGCTTCCAGGTACTTTTTTTTGTATCACCTCACCTACATCGAGGTTCCAAGCGAGCTGAGGGATACTAAAATGTAACGTGAAAACACGACAGACTGCTGACTGGTCAGAGAGAATCGTCACTATTCACTGCATCATCATTGCGTGCACCAGACAGAGGCCAGCAACAGAAAGTTTTAAATTTTACAGTTTTCATATGAAATTTCATCACTAAATCCACTTCTGAGAAGTTTTGAGGTGAGAAATCAGCTGTGTAGATTTCGAATATTGAGAAAGCTGTGTGGGTCGCTGGTGTGTGTGTCGCATTGAACATTACGTCGCGGCAGTTGTGTGTGGCATCGCTATGACGACAAGCTACATACTATCTCTGGGTACTATCTGCAATGGAAAACGGAGCAGGGCCGAGTAGAGCCGAGTCTATCGATTTGCGCTATGGTAGCATTTCAGCATAGATCGTCAGAACACCGGCAACAGTTCAACGTTTAGTCCTAAAAGATGATGCAACTCCGACTGTGTTTGGGCCTGGAAATTCACAATCACAACCTGTAAGTATGCTTTATTGGTTGTGAATTATATTTAAAATAAATAACGGCAATGGAACTTCACAGACTGTTCAAGTGCGGAGTTGTTGTAAACGTTGGCTACCACACCTAAAGTTATGACTATAATGCTAACGTTACACCTGATGTGAAAGCTACTGAGCAAATAGTTTGGCCAGTTTTTATGTAAAATTGAGTTGAAATATGGTAAGATGTGGAACAATGACTGTTGTGTGGTTGTGGACTTGAGTAACTTATACCATCTGCTAGGTTATGGTCGCAGTCTGAAGCGGCTTTGATTTGGATCACACTACCTTGTTTCTTATGACTCGCCCTTCTCTGCTTCTGATTGGCTAGTAGTCCTTACCAAATCCTTACCAAGGGAACTGCGCATGCGCAACTCCCAACAAAGATTTTGTACAAGTAAGATGCATCACTCTGTAGCTCAAGAGCGGAGCGTACAAAACATAGGGTGAAAAGAGGAGCTGCAGCAATGTGCAGTATGAGGAAAAATTGGTGTTTTTTAAAACCTGTTCTAGTACAACCCCTAAATAAGATTTTGAACCTGAAAGCGACCATAATACAGCCTCTTTAAGAAAAATGTTTTCAGATTCCAGCCCCTTAAATGTGAATATTTTCTGGTTTATTTACTCCTCTATGACAGTAGACTGAATATCTTTGGGTTGTGAACAAAACAAGACATTTGACATCTTGGGCTTTGGGAAACACTGATCAAATTTTCTTTTTAACCATTTTCTGATATTTTATAGACCAAACAACTAATTGATTAAACGTGGAAATAACTGACAGGTTTATCGACACTGAAGTTCATTGCAACTAGAGGTGCTCTGATCAGGATTTTTTGGGCCGATCACCGATTGCTGAAAGCAGTATCGGCCGACACCGATTACTGGGTCTATTTGGAGCCTTTTATTTATCATGTAGCATTATACAGTATACTGGATATTTATTTAATTGGTCCTAAAAACAATGTATTAAGTATTAAAGTTAACAGATGATAAAGTATCATGAAATGACAACTGTTTATTTTATTGCAAGGAAACATGGGCAACAAATTCCACTCAATCTGTGTTAGAGACTTAAACCATAGCAGCCTTTGCCTGGTTACTGTGAACATCTTATAGCTTAACAAATATAGCTTTGCTGTGGAATAAACTACAAAAACAGAACAAACAGCATCTTTATAAATTTACCAAAACCATAAAAACTGCAACAAAAAAGGTTGTAGCCAAAATATTTAGGAGATAAAGGAGCACAGGCATCATGAGTCGATGATAAACTCTGAAGTAGCTGCTTTTTGTATTGGAAAGCTCAGGCAGGTTCTGTGGGCTTTAGGGGAGAGAGAGGAGCAGAGAGAGGGAGAAGGGCTACAGAGAGGAGTCAAAACTGCCTTCAGTGAGATTTGAAAATAAGGACAATTTAAAAAATAAGAATAGGCTACAATGTAAATTCCATATTATACAGTTAATTGTTAATATTACATAGGCTACTATATTCATTATAATTTCATATGGTTTGCCATTAGTAGGCTATAGGCCTTCATTTATAGGCCTATCATTTCAGTGGATTGTTTTCATTTTTAATCCTTGTGCAGGAAGCACAGTCTACATATCTTACATGCCGCCACCGACTTTACCAGAGGAGAGAATAGCAAAGACTTTAAATACAGCTAGAAGGGTTTTATTTGATTTCATAAAGGTTAAAAATACAGGAGATTTACGGGGAAACATTTAACGGGTGAGAACGGAAAAATACGGGAGAATCCTGGGGAAAACAGGAGGGTTGGCATGAGAGGAGTAGAGAGAGGAGTGGGGTAATGTGAGGCTACACCCACACTGCTACGTTTTTAAAACAGTTTCATAACGAAACCGATCTTCTCCGTCCACAGCAGCATTTCAGCTGCGTATCAGAGTTGATCTCTGTCCATATTAGAATGACTGAAAACACACATCTAGTGGCCGTTCAGGTAGCCTACACTGGGCATGCGCATGCCAGTGTAACCATGAAGCAGATGGTCTACTCCGCCGTAGCAGATTTAGGGAAAGAAGAAAGTAATACAGACCAAGAACCACACCACGCTTTTTTTGCATTGACCGACAACGAAGTGAAACTGTTACTGAAAGTAACACGAAAGTACGAGAGACGGCGGCGGAAAACAGACTGGGAGTTGTCGCAAAGTAAATACAGCGACATGCACAGTAGGCTAGGCTAACTGTTAAGTGTTATTTACACAGTACTTATATTTTAATAAAAATACCAAAACTAAAACTCTGTGTGTCATCGTTTTACAAAGTCCTCTGTTTTGTCCATCGGGTCAGCAGCGTTTTCAAACAAACATCTTCTGATTCACCGTTTTAATCTGGACGGGAGGCGGAAACGTAGCAAAAAGGTCTCCGTTTTTGTAACGAAAACAGAAAGCGATGCAGTCAGTTGATTGAGTGGCGCCGCTCTTTGCATCAGGAAACTGACACTGAAGGATCAGTCTCTCTCTGCCTGATGTGTCTATTAAACTCCGGTTGCGGGTGGCGGGCGTGAGATGAGCACAGCTGCGACAGTTTCACATGATCGCTCCTGCATGTTGCTCCACTTGTCTGAATTCTGCTCAACTCTAATTGTAAATGATTATGTGGGCGAGTTAATCCCTTCTTTGGTGCTAGCTAGCTTTGAAAACCGCTCAGACAGCGTAGTGAAACATTTTAGCTGCCCTTGAAAATTTTTCTATTGCATCATCTGATCAGCTTTTCATATCGGCCTTTTTAGCGACCACAATCAAACTAGTTAAAGCCATTATCGGCCGATTATGATCGGTGATCGATCGGAGCACCCTTAATTGCAACCCTAGCAGTGACTTTATCCATATGTTGGAGGAAAAGTGATGTATCCAGAGGAAATGCATGTTAACCAAAGGACAACATATCCCTTCTGGGAGCTACTTGTGTGGGTAGCGTTCCAATCACTGTCCTACATTAGGGCTGAACAATAAAAAAAAAAAAAAAAAATCTTATTGATCATTTTGACTGGTATTGCAATTGTGATATGATTTGTGATATTAGAGGGGAATTATCATTTTTACATAATTATTCTCATTTATAAATATTCACATTTAAATGATTTATGGTAGGGATCTGAAACAGCTGTTTGTTATTATAAAGATAGCAATTATAAAGACAAAGAATATGGGTGAAAGAATGGATCAGCACATGCAGGTAGCAGGGATCATCCGTGCTACAGAGAGAGATGAAAGTGAGTAAAAAGTGTTTCGCGGTGAAAAAGTAGCTGCCTGTTCTCATTGGCTGGATTTGGATGTCGAGTCTGCCGAGTCCTCCAGATATTTGGCATGCTAGATATCTGGCTGGCATCGGCAATGTGGCAGTGATGTGTCGGGGAGCCGTTTTGATGCGTCATTGTGTAGTTCACACGACTGGCGACCGCCGATCAACCGCTTATTTACCCCCGATCACAGTCTGACGGTCACCAAGCTCTCCGACCGGCAATTCAGGCTAAAAATCATATAGTGTGAACTAGGCTTAATTGGCCTGTGTTTTTTCTCTTCTGCCCTCTGATATCAGAACTTTGATCTCTATATCTGTGGGGTGGATTTAGAGACACCAGATAGACAACTATTGTTGGAAATCAATGAAGTGATGCATAAATTTTAAATTTTTGTTATTTGTTAGCTTTTTATATTTGAATCCATGCTTTCATGTTGTTTACTCAAAATTCTGACCCTACCATCTGAAGGTTGCAGCTAAAATCAGGACTCATCAGACCAGGCAATGTTTTTCCAGTCTTCTGTTGTCCAATTTTGCTGAGCCTGTGCGAATTGTAGCCTCGGTTTCTTGTTCTTAGCTGACAGGAGTGGCACCCGGTGTGGTCTTCTGCAGCTGTAGCACATCTGCTTCAAGGTTTGACGTGTTGTGCGTTCAGAGATGGTATTCTGCATACCTTGGTTGTAACAAGTGGTAATTCAAATAACTGCCTTTCTGTTATCTCGAACCAGTCTTTTTTGGACCATTCTTTGTAAACCCTAGAGATGGTTGTGTGTGAGACCAGCAGTTTCTGAAATACTCAGACCAGCCCGTCTGGCACCAACAACCATGGCCCCTTTCTTTCCCATTCTCGTTTGAACTTCAGCAAGTTGCCTAAACCATGTCTACATTCCTAAATGTATTGAGTTGCTGCCATGTGATTGACTGATTAGTTATTTTTGTTAACAATAGGGATGCAACGATTACAGATTTTGTTAGGAATAATCACGGTTTCACGATTTATGCATTAATCAATTTCACAAAACTAGTAATGATTGTAGATGATTTGTAATATTTAATTACATTAACAATTATACTTCTATAATATGCAAGTATTATTAATGTAAGAGGAATATTAACTTGATTTATCTCCCAGGGGAAATTGTTGTTAAGGAGGGGAAACTGAACTGTTATTGTCATCAACTCTCATCCACACTTAGGCCTTTAAGTTTTAGTGAAAATAATAGAAAAAAATTGAGAACATCTTTCAGTGTTATTAATAACTGAAATGCAGTTAATTTGTATAGTCCTGGAAGTCTATAAGCTCCTGTCATGTTAGTGTTTTACACCTGGCAACATTTTCTCAACATAGAAAAAAGGAGTCAACAGGATATAACGTTAAATGTTAAGTGACTGAAGGTCTTGAGAGGACTATGTTCTGTCTTCCATAATTGGGTTAATTAAAAACAGAAGAAGGTCATTTGGGCTACGTTCAGACTGCAGACCAAAGTGCCCCAATCCGATTTATTTGCTCATATGTGACTCAGATGTGATCTTTTTTATAACAGTGTGAACAGGCTAAGTCACATGGAATCTGATCTTTTCCAGTTCGGATTTGGGCTACTTTCATATGTGGTCCAAATCCGATAAAGATCCGATTTTTTAAAAATGCGACCTGAGTCTGGATACTCAGAATTGATTTCAGCTATCGGGAGCTAACCTCTGTGGCTATGTTTACTACTGTAGGACAGCTTGCTGCATATGACGTTGTGTTATTCTTCCAGCATACGTGTCACCATCAGGCTGTGGACAATTCACACTGAAGTCTGATATGGGCCACATTTGAGCAGTAATGTGAACTATCAAACAAAAAAGTGGATCTGGGAAAAAAACCAGAATAGAGCCTGAAGGCCTGCAGGCTGAACGTAGCCTTGGACTTCCCACTCTCCCATTCTCTCTCCCAATTCATAACCGTAGTACACTAGCTGTGGTACAAGGTACAAGCCCTCTTGAATTGGTAATGGAGGTGGCACCACTTATCTGGTCCCAGGCATTTGCACATTCATGCTGTTCATAAAATTA
This sequence comes from Micropterus dolomieu, assembly GCF_021292245.1. Lineage (NCBI taxonomy): Eukaryota > Metazoa > Chordata > Actinopteri > Centrarchiformes > Centrarchidae > Micropterus > Micropterus dolomieu. Next base: position 445,144 of record NC_060172.1, on the reverse strand, counting down.
AGGAAAAGCGTCCATGTCCTATAAAACCCTCAACTTCCCTTTTACTATTTAAGTCAGTTTTTTTTGCTAATATATCTGTTTACATATACATGGAAAGAAATCTATCTTTTGCATCAGGTCCCTGAATGTTAAAGTGTTCTTCTTCTTTGACAGCAGGTGGCAATAATGCTATTATATACTGCAATTTGGCAGCAAAGGATGATCTGTATTTATGGATAACATAGAGCATGGTTACTGCATTGTTTATATTTAGCTATTGTTCCCACACCTAAAATCAGTGCTTTACAAGTACCATGCTATTGATACTTTTGATATTGATCCACAAATAGCAAGGTGCTTTCTTTCTGTAGTCTGCATAGTGTGTATCAGCACAATCTGAATCGAGGCTGACATCCTCTGAACCAGCACTTTCTTGAGCCGAAAAGCCTTTTTCTGCAGCCAGCCAAAGTAGTCTTGCAGCTCACTAAAGTGGACTTAAGTTACAGTGAGGCAATATGTCATTTGCCAGGTAGATAAACTTCTTCGCCATGCGCTGTCTCCAAGTTATCGCAGACTCTGGGTGCTCCATACTGACCTTTTACTTTGAGGTGGTTATGCTGACCTGGAAATTCCAGTGCTGATTGGTTTAGGGGCTGGAGATACAATCTGGTGATGAATACTGAAAAGGTCAAGGCAGCCTCTCTAAAGCAAAGCCGTTCCGTTGGGTTACATGCTATCTAAAATGCATCTGATAACGGCTCTTTCTCTGTCTGTGTCTCTCTGTCTCTCTCTCATTCATTTCCTTTCTGTGCGTTTGTTGAACATTGTGTTCTAGGTGCAGCTTGTGTATCTCTCTCCTCTGGTGACTACTCATTAGCTTCTGATATTATATGAAATAGAATTATCTTTGCCTTCTGAGCGTTTGGCATTTTTATTGGCACAGACTAAAAAGTGATCAGATAGTATTTGACTCATCACAGATACAAAGACCTATGGAGTTGGTATTTTGATTAAAAATAGTCAACCATTAATTATGAGCTTAAATGTACACTTTTTCTTCTTCTGGCAGACTAGACACAGCAATGGTGTCTAGCCCCTCAGTTTGGACAACTTCCAAAGTATTGTAGTACTGCTGTTTATGTTTGTATTTATGTTTAGTGTGGTGAGTGGCAAAAAAATCAGTAAATGCAGTTTTAATTATCTCACACAAATGTTTGTCTCACACTTTATGTAATGTGTATGTATAGAATATAAAAATATAATAAATAAGTATTAAATAAAAATCTTGCTTGTGTTTATTTATTTTGCATTTCCAGCCTCCTGACGCTCCCACTCTATATTTTCTTAACATTTCCATAATGGAAGAATAGATATTGGTCCCTATTTGCACCATGTAATGTTGATACAGTATATCTCGCTCAGGGCCCAAATGTCACAGCAGGAAAGTCGAGGCCTTTTTGGTAATAGCACATGGTTGAAAATGTCAGGAAAAATACATTGCTGATGGGTGACTGTTGTATAGCAAAGAACGTGGTTCTGATGCAGCCTCACAGCCTTTGATATGGGAAAAATACTGGTTCTCTCATGTGAACTGGACCCATATCAGGATCAAAGCAGATCAGGATCTATCTGATATGTGCTCTTCATCATAAACATAGGCAGGTGTTCCATACGTGCACTGTTTCTGTTCGACAGATTGTAATGATAGATTGAATGGTTGATTTTATGCATATAGTAGCATTGCATCAGATCCATATTTTCTGCTCTAGTCCATGAATGTCCTCTTCCAGTAGCCCATTTGTCATTACGTTGCCCTGGTTCCCTAGCACCTGACGCGAACCTTGTTGACCTGGGCGACATCCGAGCCAGTATGGCTCTTGTATTTGCGGCTTCACTCATGCCTGAGGTTGGCTGGTAACATTAAGGACCTTGCCTAAGGGTAATCATCATCCTCCCCAAACTGAGAGATTGGGTCCCAAGCCGCAATAACAAAACGACCAACAAGATATATATATATATATATATGATGGATAGATAGATAGATAGATAGATATACTGCTCAAAATAAATAAAGGGAACACTAAAATAACACATCCTAGATCTGAATGAATGAAATAATCTCATTAAATACTCCTTTCTTTATATAGTTGAATGTGCTGACAACAAAATCACACAAAAAATTATCAATGGAAATCAAATTTATCAACCCATGGAGGTCTGGATTTGGAGTCAAACTCAAAATCAAAGTGGAAAACCACACTACAATCCGATCCAACTTTGATGTAATGTCCTTGAAACAAGTCAAAATGAGGCTCAGTAGTGTGTGTGGCCTCCACGTGCCTGTATGACCTCCCTACAACTCCTGGGCATGCTCCTGATGAGGTGGCTGATGGTCTCCTGAGGGATCTCCTCCCAGACCTGGACTAAAGCATCCGCCAACTCCTGGACAGTCTGTGGTGCAACAGACTGTCCAGGTTGGTGGATGGAGCGAGACATGATGTCCCAGATGTGCTCAATTGGATTCAGGTCTGGGGAACTGGCGGGCCAGTCCATAGCATCAATGCCTTCCTGCTGCAATAGTCAGGCTTTAGACTGGCTCATCGTTTGTGCAGCGCTTGTAAATCTGTCCAAGGCTCTTTATACAAATTATGACACTGAAATATGCTGATTTGGATTTGGTCAGACTGTTGTTGTAGATGGTTTCAAATCAAGTATATAGTAGTTGATTTCACACTAGGATCGATATTAGTCGCCTTGCTTTTTTTGTTTATTTGTGTATATGTATTTTTATGCCTTAATTAGTAAATCAACAGTTATGGCGATGCCAGGGAATTAGGGGTGACAGGGATGAGAAATTACATGCAACAAATGTCCCAGACTCAATCTTGGGACATTAAGGTCAGTACTTTAAACCTTAGACCACCAGGAAGCTCCAGGCTCTCTGCTTTTAGGCCCCATCGACACTACTGCGTTTTCGACTTAAAACGGAGACCTTTTGCTACATTTGCACCTCCCGTCCAGACTACAAGGCGAAAACGAAGACCTAAAACAGAAGTTTGGAAACGCTGCCGACCCCGTTTTGTGTTTAAAAACTCCGGAGGGCGTTTTAGTGAAGACCAGGGCCAAAACGGAGGACTTCAGAAACGATGACGCAGACGCTCACACTCAGTTCTCTGATTGGGTCTTATAAGTCATGCAAAGCAGAAACACGATGCTGCTGACCAGAGTTTTAGTTTTGGTATTTTTATTAAAATATTCAGTACTGTGCAAATAACACTTAGGCCTATCTGCCTACATTTGTAGGTTACCGTTTTCCGCCGCCACAGCCGCTTTTAACGCCGGTGTTACATTCAGTCCCGGGTCGTTATTGGTGCATGCAAAAAAAAATCTGATTCTTGGTCTGCATTTCTTTATGCTTTCGCCAAATCTTCTAGACGGGGATCACCTCTGATCCGCAGCTAAAACGCTGATGTGGACAGAGATCGTATTTGTTTTAATTCTCCGTTTGTAAACTAAAACGAAGTAGTGTGGATGGTGCCTTACTCTGTACATAAATATTTCCTTTCCATTTGAGCACTGCAATGTTGATATTTATGCTGATGATACCATCCTGCATGTTATCGGCTATACAACAAACCAGGCTTTCTGCAGGTTACAATCAGATTTTGGTGACATCCAGACCCCTAAATTAATTAACTATTAACTTAAGATTGTGAGCTTGTTCTAAACTCCAGAAAGTCCAAATGAAGGCTATACATTCTGCAGGATCACGGAACTTCAATCCATGTTGTCAATGGAAATCTAAAAGGGACAGTACAGAATTATAAGTACTTAGAGAACTTAGTTAGTTAGCAGATTGTCCTTACATGAAACACCTCACTCAAAAAACAAAAATTCAAATTGGATTCTTCTATCCGAACAGAGATGGTTTCTCCATTCAAAACAGAAACATTTACAATATACATATTATCTACAGACTAGATTACAGAGATATCACATATGCTCATTCAGCTGCATTGGATGACATTTACCACAGTGCCATTTAATTCTTACTCAGGACAACTGACATTCACCACTATGAATTAAGTGAATAGATCATCAATGGCATCTAGAAGACATCAGTATCATTGTGTTATCATGACACCGGATCACAGAATAGATTTCACATAAGTTCCACATAGCAGCACTGAACTGGTGAGGACTGATTTCTAGTAACATGCACCTCATTCCTCTGAGGGACTTTCGAGAGTTTTACTTACTTGCTGACATTTTCAATGATAATAATTAAATGTGAAAGTTTTAATTAGTGTTTCTTGTGAATGTTTTGTTTATTACTATTGTCTTGAACAGTGTATAACCACATTAATCTCACATTAGGGATGAAACGGTGTGACCAAAATTATCACGGTTATCAGCATTATCACGGTATTGTAAAAATGTGCTAAAAAAGATTAAAATGTACTGATACACATACTGAAACCATTTCAACAAGTTTTATATTGAAAACTGCAAATACAATTGCCATTTGTTTGCATAAAAAATAAAATAACAGCAAATAGCTTTTCTAAACATATGAAAATCATCTAAGTGTGCATTATCAAGATTTTATATTATATAGGTAATACATTGACCCCGTGGACAATTACATGAAAACAAATAAGTCTTTAGAAGACAGTGATAGTAACTGCAATGAGCCCCAAAACTGACATAATACAGAGGAGTCTGTAGCGTTTCTAGATATGCTGGTTGGTTGACTAAACTGCATAACGTGTTCTCATGTGCAGTGGACGAATAGACTCTGCCGACACACAGCAGCAGAACAACGTGTAGCGTTTTTACAAGAGCAGCTAACACTGAGAGCTTCAGTTTACACGCTGTTAGCAAGTCAGAGAGACAAACCAAAGCTAAAAATTAACTCACCCTGCGTTCACTATAAGGTTATTTTTTTCAATCAAGTTTCCCTCAGCACTCTCATAAAAACTAAAATACGACCAGACTTCAGAGTGACTGAAAAATCTCTGCAGCCTGTCTTCCGCCGTGCTGTCATTAATGCATTCTGCGCATGCGCGCCTGCTTCTGGGGGGACGCTGGACAGTGTTTGCCGTGAGATTATAATAGCGCGCTTAACCATACCCGGTTATCATGGTAATTAAAATGTGTACGGTAATAATAACCGTCGGGAATTTTACCATGGTTTACCGTTAAACAGGTAATCGTTTCATCACTATCTCACATCAGAAGAACAGATGCATTATACCAGATTTTAGCTACTGGCTAATTTCCATCTGCAGTCTCTGGGCAGATCAACACCAACACTAATACAATTAAAACAATTATTACAAATACAAGTTCAAAATACATTAAATGCTAAAATCAGTAATAGATCTAAGGCCCTGTCCTCACGAACACAGGTATTTTCATAACCGGGACTTATTTTTATGCGCATCAGCCGTTTGTCCACACGGAAACGCAGTATCAGGTGACTGAAACCAAACATTTTTGAAAACCTCTGGCAGGGTGAGGATTTGCTCTTGACAGCGCTTGATAACGTGTGTTTGCGTTTTCATGTGTTTTTTTTTCAACGAAGGAGGAAAAACTCTGGTTATAAAAATACCCGTGTCCATGTGGACTAGGCCTAAATATACATAAAAATATCAGCCATTGCACCCTACACTATGCAATATTTCTAAATAACTATCATTAAGGTGTCTTATAAAATACAGACAGTGTGTCTGTGTAACTTTCATATAGACACGGCTGGTTTCTTAAGATACTTTTTTTTTTTTTTTTTTTTAATCTATACATGTTTTCAAACATGTGATGATGTGTGACTGAATTGTCTTGTTGTGTATGTGGATGTTGTTCCTGAATACATAAAGCTTAACAAACTAATGACTGAGAGCCACTCACCTGTCACAAATGGTCTGACAACCGGTCATCTGTCTCCTAAAAAGAAATTAAGTTGGAAAGGAAGCTTTTAATTCAAATAATAATACTAAAACAACCTTCCTTTTCAAACTTTTTGTTGCATTTTTAACCTACAGTGTTAAGGTGACATTTTAGGGATCACATTATATATATTTTCTTTACACTTTACGTTCTCCTCCTCTTCCAGTCTCTGGTGGTTTGAGGGAGACGTTTAAAACTTGTGTCTTTTATTTTCTCACCTTCAAACTACTGATGCTGTGAGGCAAATAAATGCTTTTTAAAGAACTGAGCTGACAGAACAAGAGACAAGGAGAAACCAGAGGACAGCGTGAGCTAACAATAAGGTCGAGCTAATGATACTGAAAATAAATCAAACAGGATAAACACATCACGACTCGTCTTTGATTGTAGCTAAATAGAAAAGAAGCCTTGTCACCTGACAGGTAAACAGATACGTGATTGGAGGACAAGTAACTGCATGTTTGATTTAATTAGCTTTAATGCTAAACAGGACAGTGATGAATTATTCATGAGTCCTCAGACTCACAGTGACTTGAGTACACTCAAGTGTATTTATATACTGCTTTAACTTTCTAAAGCAGATACCACAAAGTGATTTACAAAAATAATTAAGATGCATAATAAGTAGAAATAAAAATAGACTAACACAATTGAAGAACCACAACAAGACAGAAAAAAGACATGGAAACATTAAAAAAACTAAGTAATTGTTATAAAGTCCTTAGTTTCTTAAGACCCATAATGTTATTGAATGACTGAACTAAAGATACCAGATTATGCATTTATCAAACAACTGTTCATTTTAGGAAATGCTGTGTGAAGTGCAAATTATACACTGCTCAAAAAAATAAAGGGAACACTAAAATAACACATCCTAGATCTGAAGGAATGAAATAATCTCATTAAATACTCCTTTCTTTACATAGTTGAATGTGCTGACAACAAAATCACACAAAAATTATCAATGGAATTCAAATTTATCAACCCATGGAGGTCTGGATTTGGAGTCACACTCAAAATCAAAGTGGAAAACCACACTACAGGCCGATCCAACTTTGATGTAATGTCCTTAAAACAAGTCAAAATGAGGCTCAGTAGTGTGTGTGGCCTCCACATGCCTGTATGACCTCCCTACAACGCCTGGGCATGCTCCTGATGAGGTGGCTGATGGTCTCCTGAGGGATCTCCTCCCAGACAACTCCTAGACAGTCTGTGGTGCAACGTGGCGTTGGTGGATGGAGCGAGACATGATGTCCCAGATGTGCTCAATTGGATTCAGGTCTGGGGAACGGGCGGGCCGGTCCATAGCATCAATGTCTTCCTCTTGCAGGAACTGCTGACACACTCCAGCCACATGAGGTCTAGCATTGTCTTGCATTAGGAGGAACCCAGGGCCAACCGCACCAGCATATGGTCTCACAAGGGGTCTGAGGATCTCATCTCGGTACCTAATGGCAGTCAGGCTACCTCTGGCGAGCACATGGAGGGCTGTGCGGCCCCCCAAAGAAATGCCACCCCACACCATTACTGACCCACCGCCAAACCGGTCATGCTGGAGGATGTTGCAGGCAGCAGAACGTTCTCCACAGCGTCTCCAGACTCTGTCACGTCTGTCACATGCGCTCAGTGTGAACCTGCTTTCATCTGTGAAGAGCACAGGGCGCCAGTGGCGAATTTGCCAATCTCTGGCAAATGCCAAACGTCCTGCAAGGTGTTGGGCTGTAAGCACAACCCCCACCTGTGGACGTCGGGCCCTCATGAAGTCTGTTTCTGACTGTTTGAGCAGACACATTTGTGGCTTGCTGGAGGTCATTTTGCAGGGCTCTGGCAGTGCTCCTCCTTGCACAAAGGCAGAGGTAGCGGTCCTGCTGCTGGGTTGTTGCCCTCCTACGGCCTCCTCCACGTCTCTTGATGTACCGGCCTGTCTCCTGGTAGCGCCTCCATGCTCTGGACACTACGCTGACAGACACAGCAAACCTTCTTGCCACAGCTCGCATTGATGTGCCATCCTGGATGAGCTGCACTACCTGAGCCACTCGTGTTGGTTGTAGACTCCGTCTCATGGAGTGGTCTGTGGTCACCACCTGCAGAACCACTCCTTTATTGGGGGTGTCTTGCTAATTGCCTATAATTTCCACCTGTTGTCTATTCCATTTGCACAACAGCATGTGAAATTGATTCAATCAGTGTTGCTTCCTAAGTGGACAGTTTGATTTCACAGGAGTGTGATTGACTTGGAGTTACATTGTGTTGTTTAAGTGTTCCCCTTTTTTTTTGAGCAGTGTATTTTCCATGCCTGCACAGCCGCTAGGGTCTGCGTGATGTGAATTTCGTCACCTAGGGACTTCTTGGGGATGTTGTACGACTGCAAAGGCTGTATGCAGTGACTGCACTCACAGACACCTAGTGTATTTTTTAGCTGTCTGTGTCATACACAGTGGGGAGAACAAGTATTTGATACGCTGCTGATTTTGCAGGTTTTTCCTACTTACAAAGCATGTAGAGGTCTATAATTTTTTATCATTGGTACACTTCAACTGTGAGAGACGGAATCTAAAATCCAGAAAATCACATTGTATGATTTTTAAAGAATTGCATTTTATTGCATGACATAAGTATTTGATACATCAGAAAAGCAGAACTTAATATCTGGTACAGAAACCTTTGTTTGCAATTACAGAGATCATACGTTTCCTGTAGTTCTTCACCAGGTTTGCACACTGCAGCAGGGATTTTGGCCCACTCCTCCATACAGACCTCCTCCAGATCCTTCAGGTTTTGGGGCTGTCGCTGGGCAATACGGACTTTCAGCTCCCTTCAAAGATTTTCTATTGGGTTCAGGTCTGGAGACTGGCTAGGCCACTCCAGGACCTTGAGATACTTCTTACGGAGGCACTCCTTAGTTGCCCTGGCTGTGTGTTTCAGGTCGTTGTCATGCTGGAAGACCCAGCCATGACCCATCTTCAATGCTCTTACTGAAGGAAGGAGGTTGTTGGCCGAGATCTCGCGATACATGGCCCCATCCATCCTCCCCTCAATACGGTGCAGTCGCCCTGTCCCCTATTATTCTTTACACTTGTTAAAGCACTTTGTAACTTGTTTTTGAAAAGTGCTCTACAAATAAGGATTATTATTATTATTATTCTTATTATTAGCAGAAAAGCATCCCCAAAGAATGAGGTTTCCACCTCCATGCTTCACGTTAGGGATGGTGTTCTTGGGGTTGTACTCATCCTTCTTCTTCCTCCAAACACGGCGAGTGGAGTTTAGACCATAAAGCTCTATTTTTGTCTCATCAGACCACATGACCTTCTCCCATTCCTCCTCTGGATCATCCAGATGGTCATTGGCAAACTTCAGACGGGCCTGGACATGCCCTGGCTTGAGCAGGGGGACTTTGCGTGCACTGCAGGATTTTAATCCATGACGGCATAGTGTGTCACTAATGGTTTTCTTTGAGACGGTCCCAGCTCTCTTCAGGTCATTGACCAGGTCCTGCTGTGTAGTTCTGGGCTGATCCCTCACCCTCCTCATGATCATTGATGCCCCACAAGGTGAGATCTTGCATGGAGCCCCAGACTGAGGGAGATTGACTGTCATCTTGAACTTCTTCCATTTTCCTATAATTGCGCCAACAGTTGTTGCCTTCTCACCAAGCTGCTTACCTATTGTTCTGCAGCCCATCCCAGCCTTGTGCAGATCTACAATTTTATCCCCGATGTCCTTGCACAGCTCTCTGGTTTTGGCCATTGTGGAGAGGTTGGAGTCTGTTTGATTGAGTGTGTGGACAGGTGTCTTTTATACAGGTAACGAGTTCAAACAGGTGCAGTTAATACAGGTAATGAGTGCAGAACAGGAAGGCTTCTTATAGAAGAACTAACAGGTCTGTGAGAGGTGGAATTCTTACTGGTTGGTAGGTGATCAAATACTTCACGCAATAAAATGCAAATTAATTATTTAAAAATCATACAATGTGATTTTATGGATTTTTGTTTCAGATTCCGTCTCTCACAGTTGAAGTGTACCTATGATAAAAATTACAGACCTACATGCTTTGTAAGTAGGAAAGCCTGCAAAATCATTAGTATCAAATACTTGTTCTCCCCACTGTATGTTTGGCGAGATGGATACACTTCTGTTTTAATTAATACAGCTGTGTGCAACAGCATGTTTCACAACAACCTGAAGAATTGTTTCATTTTTGTTAATCCTCCTTTGGACAGACAGCCCCATAGCCAATTTGTGGAACTTAACCACATAACTTAATATGGATCATGACTGGGATTATTTTAAACTTTAGAGTTTAGAAAGAGAGAAACTTTAAAATACTGGTCTTAATAAAGATTTGCTGTCATTTTATTGGATTATTGTCATATTTTTTTTGTTGAGCTCATCTAGGGACATTGTAGCATGCGTCCATGCTATAATCTTGTCCCTATTAAGACTTTTGACTGACAGACAAGAGAAATGGCATAGCCTACTATGCACTGGACCCTGACCATGCCTTCTTTCATGGCTTGCATTCTGTACAGTGCAGTGAGTTAACTATAAAGTACAATGAAGTGTGAGGGACAGGCACAACAACATAATTGTCTTTGGCATCTCTATGTTCAAAGTAATGAAAAACAGACTGTGCTTCAATTGTTCAACAAGTTGTCAAAGTAGGCACGGGAAGGCCAAAATATTCAGATGCTGCATTCCACTAACACTCAGTAAACGGGATAAAACCAGCAACTATCGAATTTTTATGCCTGTCAGGTTGGGCCATTATCAGGTTAATATCCTTGAATTAGAGGTACTGATTAGTATATTTTTAAACCTTAAGTTTTGATTTTGAGACACTTGAAAGGAAAATTATAAATGGCATCAAAGTGCTTTTTAATGGCGGAAGAAGAGGGACAGAGAGGTTTTCCTTGTTGATGTATCAACACACTCAAGCTGCCTTTCTCTTTACCTACAATGTGTGAGTGTGTGTTTGTGTTTTCAGCTGGCTTTTGTCTTTGATGAATAAACCATTAAGTCTGAGCACACACACACACACACACACACAGTCGTCTAAAATAACAGGCTACATTTCGATCAAATATTAATAAACACATTCTGCTGTCCATGCTGCTCTTACTGTGTGTGTGTGTGTAATTAAGTTCCACTCTTGTCAATCAGGTTGATATAAATATCAGATTAAATACTTTGTTGCTAGGCAGCGGTATTGATCCATGGTTGCCCGCGGCGACAGATGGCTGCAGGGATTGGTTAATGGGTCTTTTTCTGGCTTATTGTGTTACAGTGACCCCTACCATACACACACACAAACAATCACACGCACACACTCCTCCACAATTCCTTAATGGACGAATTAATTGCTCATTGTTTGCAGTCTGTAATTAAAATCCACTTTAATTAAAACGCGAATTTGATCAAAATTAATCTGAGGGTTTTTAATGGAACAAAGGAGAAGGTCTCACTTTAAAGACTCTTTTATTAGTGTCATTAGTACTCACATACAGTACCTATTCTGATTAAAATGAGGCTGTGTGTGTGTGATTTAACAGCATCCACTGGTCACTAACAAAAAGCAAACAAAAACACAATGTAAAAATACTCCTTTAAAATTGTATTTACAATAATATTTTCAGCAAAATATACTTCATTATCAAATAAAAAGTACTCATTATGCGCACAACACTGGCAAACTTATTATGTATTTTTATATATATATATATATATATATATATTTGATTAGATATTAGATATGTTTGACTGATGCATTAATGTGTAATCAGAATTGTATTGTTGTTAGCTAAGTCCAACTATTAACTAAATTAATTATTCAGTATGTTTTGTATTTAAAATACGAAAGTAACCAGCCACTATCAAATAGCTGTCAAATAAAATAGTGGAGAAAAAATGTATTATTTCCTTCTTAAATGTTGTGAAGTACCAGTGTAAAGTTGCATACTCAAGTAAATCTACTTTTTTAGGTTGCAGATTTTTATGTTCATACGTATGTAACTCAGTTCTCTTTCAGTGTGAACTATTTGTTAACTATTTGAACTATATTGGATGAAATCTGTTTGTGTGAAGCCATTCACGTCACGATCCCACCAGTCTTGGCTGCAACTCGGCATCCACACACGGCTTTGTACAGAAGTAGCAGCCATTGTTCCACAAAAAGCCATAACAAAAATTGTGGCTCTCTTTCTTCTCATTCTTGTTACCATTTGGTCATGAATTCCAACTTAAAAATTAAACCGTAAACGCTGACTTCAGTGGCCTCCATTTTTACTTCTATACGACATTGTGCTGTCTTTGTTATTGTTCCTATGCAGGTCAGTTCAGGACCGTGTTTAGTTCACATTGCAATCCTAAATTGGCATTACTGTGGCTGAACAGATGAATATTAGATGCTGAGAGTGCATCTGCAGCTGGTGTGCTGCTTTGGCCACACTAAGTTAAGAATCCACACAATAATATCCAACTCTAACATTGTATGTTGTATCATAACAGATACTCTGGGAATGACAAAAAGATGGTTGTTTTAGCAGTAACATCCCTTCAGTACGAAGAACATTCCAAAATACTAAAGGATACAGCAGTTACACAGAGTTGTCATGGATCAGTGAGGCTGTCTGAAGCACAGAAGCTTTACAGCCAGTTATATTCAAGCTTCATTTAACTGTGCGCTCTAATAACACCTACAGGTTAAAGATTTTGCGGTAATGCGGACATTACTGACATATTCGGACATTGTTCTCCTGCTGAATCCAATTAGGACTCCTATATCGCTACACACTAAGAAACCCTGTGTTTGAATTACCCAAGTCAGGTCAAAATACCATTGTATGGTTTTCTTTTAATTGTGATGCTTATAAAGACAAAGAGCACTGAACCCACTTGAGTCCAACCTAAAATTTACTGTCACAGCTGGGAAGCAGTACAGTATAGTCTATAATACAGTCTGCACTAGGGTACATATTACACTTTTATAATTTTGGTATCCTGGTCTTTATATCCTTTCCTTTTATCCTTGATACAGGCCTTTCATTCAGTTCTATATATAAATCCTCATATCCTTATTTAGTCATGTTCCGTAGACTGAAATAAGGAGCCTCTGGTAAAATATGCAGAGGGATTTATGGAGGTGAGGGTACAAAAACAGTCATACTGTAAGAACCACAAGGATACCAAAGTACCAATGGTAGTAAATGTGTCATGCATATACAATACAATATATGCATCACCATCAACTCAATACAGGGTGAACTTTAACTGGGTTAGTGAGGGACAGAGGATGTTGTATGCTTTTAAAATTTTAAATGGGTTGGCACCTTCTTATTTATCAGAACTTTTACATGTACACACTCTGGTCAAAGCACTGAGGTCATCCAATCAGATGCTCCTCGATGTCCCCAGATTCAGGTTAAAAACTAAAGGTGACCGAGCCTTCTCAGTAGCTGCTCCTAATCTTTGGAATACTTTACCTGTTCAAATAAGAAATGCCAAAACTCCTGACACTTTCAAATCCTTGCTAAAGACCTTTCTTTATTCATTGGCCTTCAAACAGAGTTAAGTATTGACATTTATTATATTTTTTATTTTTTCTACTGTTGTCATGTATATTTGTTGTCTATTGTGGAAAGTACAATGAAAATGAAAAATGAAATTGACTTGACTTGAACTCTACCCAGTACCCAGTTGGAAAACCATCCAAGACAAGGGGCTGTTGGACTGAGTGTTATGGTTATTTTTTTACTACTATTACTATTGGGTTATTTACTACTCTAACTCATTTTAAACTTACTTGTCACCATTTGTTACTGATTTTCAATAATAGTTGTATCCTTTGCAGTTTTGAATGTCACATCGTTTCGTACTACTGACATTTGTGACAGTTTTGAGGTAAAACTTGAGTTTGTTGTAGAGCTACATGAATTAGTCAATTAATCAATTAGATTTCAACTTTTCAATTAATTGTCAATTATTTTGATAATTGATTAATTCCTTTTTTCTATTTCAGCTTCTCAAATATGAATATTTTCTGTTTTCTTTACTCCTCTAGGCATTTGTGGACATCACCTTGGGCTTTGGGAAACACTATCGCCATTTTTCACAATTTTCTAGACCTCACAACTAATCAATAAGAAAAGAATTGACAGATTCATCAATAATAAAAGTGATCATCAGCTGCAGCCCTAGCAGCCCTAGTGTGTCATAGTTGTTATTATTATAGTCATAGTTATTATTATAGTTTTAATGAAATTATTACAGAATTCAGAAATGGCTAAATTAAAAAAAATAATTATAGTTAAACCTTGAAAGGGAAAGGAAAACACAAAGGTTAACAAGGAAAGGTGGCAACATTTGCATCAGAAAAAGTATTTGTGGCTGATTTACAACTCAAAATTAAATGTTAATTTGATTATGCACTTTCTCTGATTCAGCTAAAATGAGACCTCAGCCTTTATTATTCAACATTTGGGCTATAACACATCAATTACATTGGCACTACAACACACTTTCATTTTCTTTGGGTCTATTTTTGCCCAGGTCCAGTTGCTGTTTGTGTGGAAGTTTTTGTCTGTATTCTGCAGAGCTGAGTTACTCCCACATCATTCTGTCTGTCTTGCTGTTATTAAAAACCACTTATCTCCTTAATGAAGAGAAAAGAAAAACAGCTGTGTATTAGCCCAGCGGTGATGCAATTTTGAGATAATCAACTGGTTTTTAAAAGCGTTTATGAGTCTGATAGGTTGGGGAATTCAATCAAGCAGTAAAGGAGCCTTTATGTATATTTCAACTGATCTGAAAATGTAAAAATCACCAAACTAACCATCATATGCACTTTTCACCGGACAGCAAATTTAAACTCCCTCCCCTCTGAAAAAGACAATGACCCTCAGCCACTTCCACTTGACTGATGTTGGCTGCCGGCTGCAGCTATTACACTCTCACTTTCTGCCTCTCCCTCTCTCTCTATATATATAACGCAGTCAGTGTCACTCACTCCATTTCCAGCTGACTGATGTTGAATGATCATCACTGACCATCACTCTCTTTCTCTAATGTCTCTCTATCTGATAACTGAGGCAATAAAACTCAATCCAATTCCACCAGCCATTACTGACATCACTCTCTCTCTCTGTAGTTTACAGTGGCAGGTGCCATTGACGGTCGCTGTGGGAAATGCATCCATGGTTTGTTCAGAGAGTCTCATCTGGATCAACAACAAGACAGGTACAGTACTGCCAGGATGCTTTAAGTACTAAAACTAGATATTACTGCAGTGTAGTACTCTGAGATTTGATATAATTAATTGAAAATCTCCATAAAGGTTCATTTTAACATCATGACTTAATTATCTTGTTTCACTTGAGATATCAAGCCGTTATCTTGGGATTATGTTAACTAAGCAAACTGTCTCATGATCACAAATTAATTATCTCATTGTCTCAAGATATGTGATTTGTATTTAATGGACTAAAAAATTAAAACTCACAGGTATATATTCCTTTGATGAAAGGCCCCACTTTGTTCATCAAGCCTTTGGATCTGTTTATGGACAGTAAAGCTCATTATACGTTTTATCTTTTTTTCCTTCAATATAATTCTCTGTCTTTTTTGGTGGAAAGGGCTTTCTCAGATTTTGGAGAATACATAGTATAAATAAGAATAAAGCTCATTCTGCCTCTGTACTTGGAGCATAAAACTCTCTGATTATGTTTATAGAATATAAAGACAATTATAGTTCTGTTTATGGAACTTAAAACTCATTCACTCACTTATGTTTTTGTGAAATAAAGCTGGTTCTGCTTTGGTTTATAGAGAACAGAACTGTAAATGGGCAACAGCTGTTGACATCAGAGTTTGGGTTCTGGTACAATTTCACCTACTTGCAAAGTGCATGGTGGAGGGAGGCAGTCTCGAAGTTCAAGACTTCAAGACAGTTTAATATCAAGCAGGAACCTGAGGAAGTGGGCCAGACCTGGGTCAGCAGCTATTTTCCTTGTTTTCCTCAGCTGGCTGTTATACAAAGTCTGAAAGATCCCACAAGCTGTTCTACTTAAGCATACAACCTAATGTTACAACCTTTCTTGTTTCTCTTTGAGAGGCTGTGATGTCACTATAATCAACACAAACTTTGATTTTCAACATGATGACGGTGCATATCTTGCAGTGTATATTTAGTTGTTTTACTGTGAACATTCTCTGCTTCAATCCAATTTGTCCAACTTAGTAAAAATGCCAGTCAGTTGAGTGTTTTTATCAAGTTGAAATAAGTGCATCATAGTATGCAGCTTTACTGTTTTGTTTACAAATTCCATATTATTAATTTTAAGTTATTGGTCATCTCACTGCAGAGTTGGTCATGTGGAGTACGACAAACAATACTTTGTTCTAAGACTAGACATCACAGTATCTGTTAAATTTTGAATAAGGTAGACAAACAAGGCAAGTTCAATATATATGAACTTTCAGAAAAATCCAGGTACCCAGTTCTGACTTGGTTGTTGACATTAAGGGCATTTACAAGTTGGTAACTCCCACATGACATGAATGAGATGTAATGGGTATCTAAATAGTAAAACCAATAGTCATCACAAACAATCCTGCCCTTTTCCCGTCCTATCACATCAAACTGTCTTTCTCCACATACAATAACTTAAGTATAACTATTTGATTACACTTAAGACTGATCCCTCAACTTCCAGGTTCAAAAGATTATACAACACATTAAGAAAGTAATGACAAAATTCCATTCAATTTTTTATAATACTGCAAGGACGCCAACAGGACAGTCATCTGCATATCTGTTGACCTTCAACAAATATATCCTGGCGTTTTGTTGTTTACCTTTTCGTTTGAACCACTGCTGTTTTTTTTATCAGGGAGAGCCTGTTGACTCTCTTGCCTGTTGTATTTTGTCTCAGAAACCCACAGGGCTGGTCAGATGGATGACAAAACCTGGTTGCTAGGCAACATCAACCAGACAGGCTACTTTCGTGTGAACTATGACCTTCAGAACTGGAAACTGCTGATTCAACAGCTCCACACCAATCCTCAAGTATGCCTCTGTCTGTTACTGAATGTATTTCTGACTTCCTGTCTGTCTGTTTGTATGGTAGTCTCTGTTTCTATTTAACCCCGTCTCTGTTTTCTTCTGTCTGTCTCACTCTTTTCCTTTGTCTCTCAGATCATCTCCGTTGGAAACAGGGCGGGACTTATCGATGATGCCTTCAACCTGGCCAGGTGAGTCATCTTTTAACCAGAATGAAATGTTGGTTTAGTCTGATTTACAATCCTCTTTTCAAAGAATTGTTATTGGCTTTTCACACATACACACAATGAAACGGACAGTTCCTTATAACAGAATAAAGTGGTGGACAGGGATCTCTCTTTCCTGTTCTCTCACTCTCTTTGTGAGAGGCTCATCTGTCACTCTGCCTGTAAGAAGTCTGCACACACAGAGGGAGAATGTAGCCAGTCTGATCCATTGTTTCTGCCTGTTTCTGTTTGTTTTTAATTGCTTCGCAATAAGGAGTGTCTCTTTGTTGGGCAGGGTTGGTAATGTGTCTGCCTCCCTCAGATATGTCTGTTTTGATGGAGTGAATGTTTGTTGGACAGATATATTTCAGAGTTGTCATCATCTGTTTAGCAAACAAAATAAAGGAGGTGCTTTTGTGCTGCTGGCTCTAGTTTGACAGAGTCAGCTGTCTATACAGAGCTTTATATGAGTTCAGCTAAGACCTATGGATTTTCATACAAAAATTTCCATTCACACACACAAGGCGTTGGAATGAAGCTTTGCCAGAGGTTGATTCCTCCACCATCCACAACCACCAGATAAGCGCAGCTCGGTGGCTCAAGGATTAACATAGTTGTCTTGCAGCCGAGGGTTTTCCTGAGCTTCTGTTTGCACATTCTCCTTTGCATTATTTTGTTCAGGTCCCACCAATAGATGTGCATGTTTAGCAAATCTGCTATTGTTATTACAACCGCCAAGGTAGTCGTCAACCTGTGTGTTGTTCTCATATTTATGTCCATTGTGATTATTTATTTATTCAACATGTTCAGTTTAGAGATTTAGAAAATGCAGACCCCAGCAAGAACAGCATTGATAGAGGCAAGGAGCGTGAGCCTCCTGCAGATTTCGGGTAAACTTCAGTTTAACTGAAACCAATGCGTTTTTGACTCTGATTAGTGGAAGTTGATGAAAACTACACAGATAGGGTGTTTCCCTGGAGCTTTCCTTCAGTGGCTCCTGCAGTGGTCCCCGGACCATGAACCTTTTTATAAATTCTCAACTTTACCTGCATTTCACTGGGAGGAACTAAGTTTGGATTCTGTAACAAAGCTCTGGCTGCCTGCTTCAGGGGTAGTACAATTGAGGTGGAGTTTACAGGGCTGAAAAAACTACAACTTGTATACTGTTTCATTCACAAAAGAAAGAAGCACTGGGTGCCATTGGTATGTATGAGAAGCCGCCTAGGCCAAAATTGAACACTTAGATCGCACATACATACATACATGCTTGCTTGCACATACATACATACTGTCATTTGTAAGTATGTATGCGCGAGGTGAGTATTTATGTATGCATAAGGTTAGTATGTTTATATGTGCAAGGTATGTATTCATACTCTTAACTCACACATACATACATACATACTGAAATCGCACATATACAAACTCAGTTTGCGCATATATACATACTTAACCTGGCGCATATATACATACTCACCTTGCACATACATACATACTTTACCTTTCGCATACATACATACTTACAAATGACAGTATGTATGTATGTGCAAGTGAACTATGTGAATAAGACCACACTGACAAATACCAGAATTTCCCTTTAGGCAAGGCAGTGTTCCCAGAGCTGCCTGGAATTACACTGTGGCTGTAGATTGGTCATTTTTTCTGTGAGATGACCATCCATGTTTTTGCATTCTGAGTAGACTACCAACATAAGAACAATGTGAAAAGTAATTGAAAAACAACCTGGGCCAGACAGAAACTCAGATGAATGAGTGAACAGTGAGGCTGCAGCCACGAAGAGAGAGAGTGAGAGAGAGAGAGAGAGAGGTAGAGGAGTGTGTCATTTATCATAGTGATGTTTTCAGCCTGAAGCTTTTTGAACGCTGTAACCAAAATCTACTCTGACACCAACCTTATAACTCAATCTACCCCCTCCTCTCTTTCTTTTTTTCGGTACCTCTCTCTCTCAGCCATCTGTCTACTGTCATGTTGAATGAGCAACAGCTAGAGACAACTGCTCTGACATCCTCTGTTCGTGTGTGTGTGTGTGTGTGTGTGTGTTGATGACTTAAGAGCTCAGCGGGAGGTTTCCATCTGTACAGAAAAAGAAACACAACTACAGATCCATTAGTATTCACCCTGACAGCAGAAGTGTTCTTGCTTCAGCCTACATCTGTCGCCATGGTAACATTGAACATCACTATGCCACATTAGAAGACAAAACGTAGTGCTTTTGTTTCTGATGTACGGGAGAAACTGTTGTGGTAAATTTGAGTGAAATAACCTTTCAAGGAACACAGAAACACTGGCGTCTTCTGGATTATTTAAAGCAGCGTTTCCCAAACCTCTCCTGGAGTAGCTATTGTCCTGCATGTTCTGCCCGTCCTCACCAGATAGCAGCCATATAGGTCGATTATTTGATACCCATATTTACGTTGTTTGTTTGGCAGAAGTCCGGCGACGTAGTATAAAGAGCGACGGTTAACTTAAGGAGAGTAAGGAGGGTGGTGGAGTGGATGGATGTGTCAAGTAAACTCAGGACTTTCAGGAAGAAAATCAAAGGTGACATGTTTTAAGTTAAATAACTCATTAAGTTAAATAACATTTTGTAGATAACTTGTGACATGTTGTAGTAATTTTAACCATTTGAACGCAAACCACAATCTTTTCCTCAACCTAATCAAGTAGTTTTGTTTCTTAAACCTAACCAAGCTACCACTGCTTCACAACGTTTACCATGTGTTAAAAGTGATGCAACTTAGGTCACATGACTTAGTAACGCCATTATGGTCGCTGGACTGGTACTCACCAACAATCTTACATGTTGTTGTAGGACAGTTGACAGTCGACCTATGAACACAGCTGATTTAAATGATCTCCTTGTTATAAAGCAGCTTCAGGAGTTAAGAACGAGTTGATCATTTGAATCAGCTGTGTTGGAGTGGTGAGCAATCTAAAACATGCAGGACAAGGGGTACAACAGGAGAGGTTTGGGAAGACCTGATTTAAAGGAACAGTAATCCCTTCTTGCTTGCAGTATTGGGTCTGGTGTCCACTTACATGATGTAACATCCAACTTGACAAATATCAAGTATCTTTGGCAACTATCAGGATATCCCTGACAAATTCAAACACACAGGAATATTTTTTTTATTAGAACTTGTGTCTTATATTTGTAGTTGGTTGGTTTTGTACATTTGTAAAAGATTGGTTTGTAAACTGTGATGGATGTTTATTTGGGGTAATAATTTCACTTTAGTTTTCTCCGGTAGCCAATATGATGAATCAGCATTAATTGATTTAAGATGGAATAAGATATTATAATATACTAGACATTATACACTGAGAGTTTAAACACATTGAGGTGCAATAATGGAGATTCCACGGTTAAATGAATGTAGAGAGGAAGGAAGAGGGTAGAAAATACAAGAGGAGTAAATCTGAAGCTGGATTTTTCTTTATATTTTTTAATCTCAAAATTATTTATTTTATGTTTGAGAGGTATACAATATGTATTGTATTTTTAGAGACATACAAATAAATATTGGGGAATTAAAGACATATACATTGTAGTGTTTTTATTCCTTTGGGCAGTTATTGTAATGAATCAATCGAGAAAATTAGACAGGTGTGGCATTTTTTTCCATTGTTTGACTGCTTGTGCTTCTTGCCCTGTCTGATTTCTTTTTAGCGATGAGGCAATGTTCCCAAATCTCAGCAATTAATTTGACAAGCACAATGTTAATATTATTAGTAAATGATGGCCAATACTACGAAAATCCGATCAAAGTTGTGATAACTCTCACTCCCCGGGGTCGGATAAAAAGATTGAGATCAGCACAGGAGGAGAAAACTGCTAGTCTTGCTCTTTCTACAGAACAAGTGACAAAATACAAAGACGTTATTTCAGCATTTTTGATTTGCCAATAATTTAATTGATCACAGTTTGAGAGATCTTTCATCTGAATTAATTTGAATAATGCAGATTCTTCTGCTGCCTACAGTTCGATTGGCTGAACCTTTAGCTATCCATCTGATTAGCAGCAGGAGTGTGTGTGTGTGTGTGTGTGTGTGTCATGTTTTTATATCCCAGTGGGGACTATAACCTGAATGCGCACTAACCGATGGGGACTCATGTCAAAAAATTCCCACAGGTAGAGACACTTTTTCATTGTTAAGACATGGCTTTATGGTTCAGGTTACAATTAGGGGTAGGGATAGGGTTAAGGTTAGAAATGTAGTTGTGATGGTTTAGGTTAGGGGCTAGGGAATGCATTATGTTAATGAGATGTCTCCACAGCGATAGAGGAACAAACGTCTTTGTGTGTGTGTGTAAAGCTAGTTTAGCAGTAATAAATGGCTGTGTCTCTATGAGTGTGCACTTAAACAGTGATGAATGTCGCCTCTCTTTGTGTGTGTGTGTGTGTGTGTGTGTGTGTGTGTGTGTGTGTGTGCGTGTGCGTGCGTGCGTGCGTGCGTGTGTGTGTGTGACCACAGCAGTCCCTCGTTAGCTCTCCACTGAGCCTTGCTAATGGCTAATGGACAAACAATTAACTGGCCCTTAACGAAGTTAACGAGTTAATGAGCTCGTTAAGATGACAACACTGGGAGAGACACACATGCGCATTCACACACGCAGACCGAGTGTAAACGAGAGGGAAAATTGAAAATCTATAGTGTATTCTCTTTCCTGCTTCACTGTGACTGGAATAACCTGACCAACAGTTCAAAGCCCTATTAGCGTCCCCTAGAGCTTTACCAGGAGTAGGAGTGAAAGTGTGAAGTTTGTCCAGAGGTCTGTGCTAGATGAAAGATTATGGAGTCATTAAAATCAAAAGGTTTTATCCCCCGAGGAGCAGGAATGTGGAGGTCTTCACTGGTCTATGGAAAACCTCCCCTAACACAAAGTGCATAAATTTATTGTCAAAGAGAATGTTGTCCAAAAAGAACATGAAAATTAGACCCGATCCTAAATGCAGTCGGCCTAAACTGAGAGTTACACTAACACTGGCAGCAGCCTGATGCTGCATCAGTTAACACTAGGGATGGGGATCGTTGATTTTTATTGATATTGATACCTTTATTGAGACTGCTTAATGATCCGATTCTTTATCGATACCACTATTGATACTTTACCATTATTTAGTGATGGTTATTTGGACCAGACCCAACGGGCATGAGGTAGGCCTGCACGGTATGAGGAAAATATTCAATGTGCGATAACGTTATATATTGAGATGACATAACACTTGCCATAAATAAACATATTGTACATATTAACTGCCTGGTTGTTTTTAATTTAATATTTTAAATACAGCTAAATGTTGTTTCTAGAGCAGCAAAGTAACTCAATAACTTTATCTGACATCACAAGTAGTGAGTGACGTTTAGAAAGAATACCATCAGTCTGTATCAGTCCCTCCTCCTCTCTCGCTGGCTGCAGGTAACGTTACCAGGTAGAACGAGGCTGGTTTGTCTCAGCCAGCAGCTGAGTTTTTAAGACTACAGACCAGTCTGTGCTCCAGACAGACAGCTTTCTATCTAGCTTGTTTTTTTAACATTTGGCTAATGCCAAGGTAGCATTAGCTGTGCTTGTATAAAACATACAGGATGAGATACTGAGGACAGAGATGATTAAATTAACCATTTCTACATGTTTAACGTTACCTTACAGACAGGTGTATTGAAAACGGCAGCTGCTCTACTGAAAACGCCTTGCTGGGTGCGCTTTGGAGGCACAGCGTATTTTCAGCGTATGTAAAAATGTCACCACAAAGTAAGGTAGTTCTACTTCCTCTGGCCCTTGCTCTGCATGAAGAGAAGGCTGAAACATGTAGAACGAGGGGACGGACTCGCCGGATGTGGGTTCATGAGATTTTGCAGGCGAGAGAATACCTCAGCAAGGTGTGCTGTTTGTCCCGCCCCTCCTGCACTGTGATTGGACAGATTGGACAAAAAGTGACAGTGAGAGCACTAAGTTTTGCCCAAAAGTTGAACACCGGAAAAAACGCTCAGCGCCTAGTGTGGAATAGACGCTCAGTACATCATTACGCTGCTGGCGTTTTTACCAATTTGAAAATACGTGGCGCTCCCATTGCAATTAATTGAAAAAGATGCTGGCCTCAACAAAAAATGCTCTGGTGGACACAGGCCCCTAGTCAAGAAATTCAGTACAAAAAATATTTTTGTATGAATTAGACAAACAAGCTATGATGTTCAGTGGGCTTTAGATGTGCTAGTAGATGGATTTTGAACTTTGGACAGAGTCCAGCTAGCTGTTTCTATCTGTTTCCAGTGTTTATGCTAAGCTAAGCTAACCGGCTGCTGTACAGACATGACAGTGGAATCATTCGCATCCAACTCTCAGCAAGACAGACAATTTCTTTTTAGGGTACTTCCCAAAATATCAGAACTATTATCATTCCTATTAAAGGCTGGAAGAATATTTGGTTCCAGATTTTTAGGGGTTAAAATTTCTGTATTTTTCAGGGTTTTATTTGTCAGTGTGTATCAGGAATGTTCAGGTTTTGCACTTTTTTAAGTTTTCAAGAGAGATTTGAAAGTTCTAGTTCCACTATTTTCAGGGCCCTTGGGATTTTGTAATTATAGTTTTCAGGGGCAGTAATTAGGTCTACAGTCTACAATCAATGCTTTACATTGATTGTAGACTGTAAACAATAGAAAAACATAAAAAAGAACAAGCTGAACATTGTACTTGCATGGTTTGTGTCATAGATCACTGGACTTCCAGGATGCTTGCCTCATTATTTTGTGGGGGAAAATGAGAACATTTGCAAGGACAGAAACGAAAACAAATAAAAGGCAGAGATGAAAAGACCTCCACAGAAAACAATTAGGCAGAAAAAACGCACTTGTTATTGTGACAATTGTTGCTTTGACGACAGATCACAAGTGTGACAATCCATGTCTGCAGGTTGAAAAATGGAAAACACTTACGGACAAATAAACAGACAAACAGATCAATGGCTGGATGCTGCTGCCATGGTGACTACTATCTCTCCCCTCTGTTTTTATGTTTAGTCCCATCATTTGTTCAAAGTAGTGTAAACAGGAAGTCTCTGCAAGATGGATGGATTATGGTAATGTCTCAGAGGCCAGGTGCATGATGGGAATGGAGATGAACGTCTAGCGGTTAGTCGGGTAGGATATGAGGCAGATTATGGAAATTTGAAGGTCTGGAATTTAGAGTTTCCTCGGCTCCTGAAAGACTTAGTGAGTCTTATCTGAAACAGATTAACTTTCTGTGGAGGTCTGTTTCTATCTCAACCTGTCTGTCTGTCTCTGTAAATTAAAAAACAGTCCAAAAAACATTTTAGTAAAAGGACATTAAATCCCTTCACCTTCTTCTCTGTGCATCTGTCACTCACTTTGATTGACAGCTTTTCAGTAAAGGTCAGTGCTCGGCCTCAGCCGGTGTGAAGTCATAAAGGTCTCTGCAGTACTTTCTCATTGGTCACTTCACTCTTAAGTCTCTCTTAACATTAACAGTTAGAATAAAACCAATAAAACTAGCATCACCTCTCTGAGTTCACTTTCTGTCCTCGACTGCCTTCCTCATTAATATTCATGCATTGTGGGTGGGGCTGAAGGTCGATGCAGGAAGCAGGTGAGTGCATTGCCCCCCCCCCCACCCCCCCACCCCCCAAAATAAAACCATCATGAATGTTAATGAATGCACAAAGGAAGCTTGTTAATATTCATGAAGCGGTGGCAGTAACCTGGGCTGCTAAATAGCCTTGGTGGCATTTAGAGGCCAAGTTTTTCTTAGTGTGTTCATACTGTGGTTTATTCACCCACTCTCACATGCACACACACACACCTCTGAGACATATCCCAGAATGCACCTTAATAAAAAAGTTTAGAAAGAGAAAAACTAACATAAAGATGTAGTCGAAGTATGGTAGCTGGGATGTGCAAATCCTGTAAGTGAGTTTAATAAACTTGTTTGTTTTTTACCTGCATCAAAGCTTTAAACTAGACCTAGTGCATCCTGACACATTGACAAGATGCAGACTTTTATAGAAAACAATGGGTGTGGTTGATTTGACGCATGTTATGGTGCCCAAAAGAAAAACTATGTCTCACAAATGACAAGTTAAATCAGAATCAGCTTTATTTGCCAGGTATGTGTACACATACGAGAAATTTGACTCTGTATTGTACAATGCTCACGATGTGCTTACTTATACAATAATACAGTAATAAAATCAAACACAGGCTACATTATAGAGAACACATATATGCACAATATAAACAAAACAGATCGATTGAGACAATAGTGCAATGAGCAAAGGATGGAGGAGTAAATTATTACCATTATTGTTATTAAGTACATGTCGGAGGTGGATGTGATATACAGGTGCATATACACATACATGCATACATGTACACAGTGTGATGAGTGCAAGGAATGCTGGAATAAATAAGTATTATGTGCAGTGTTATGTACATGAGGTAGGTGGATTTGGTATACAGTATATACAATATGAACAGTATGAACAACTCTGAAATAGAGAATGATGAATAAATAAATGATAAGTGGTAGCCAGTAAACAGGTGGCTGAATAGAGGCAGAGATTACTGGGTTATTGCACAGGAATTGTTCCTGACACTGTGTCAGAGTCAGCTGTTCATCAAAGTAATGGCTTGTGGGAAGAAACTGTTCCTGAGTCTGTTGGTTTTGCTCTCTGGCACCTACCAGAGGGGAGGAGCTGGAACAGGTTGTGTCCGGGGTGAGATGGATCTGCAGTGATGTTTCCTGCCCGTTTCCTGACTCTGGAAATGTATAAGTCCTGAATGGAGGGCAGGTTGGCACCGGTGATCTTTTCTGCAGTCCTGACTGTCCGTTGTAGTCTGTCCTTGTCCTTTTTGGTGGCAGATCCAAACCAGACAGTGATGGAGGTGCAGAGGACAGACTGGATGATGGCTGTGTAGAACTGGATCAGCAGCTCCTTAGGCAGGTTGAGCTTCCCGAGCTGGCACAAGAAGTACATCCTCTGCTGGGCCTTCTTGATGATGGTGTCAGTGTTGGGCTCCCACTTTAGGTCCTGGGATATAGTGGAACCCAGAAACCTGAAGGATTCCACCGCAGATAGAAGGCTGCTGAGTATGGTGGTGGGGGGCAGAGTGGGGGGCTCCTCCTGAAGTCCACGATCATCTCAGTTTTGAGCGTGTTAAGCTCCAGGTTGTTCTGGCCGCACCAGAGAGCCAGCTGATCAACCTCCCGTCTGTAGGCTGACTCATCACCGTCCCAGATGAGGCCGATGACCATGTCAATTTTATTTCTATTGCACATTTAAAAACAACAACAGTTGACCAAAGTGCTGAACAGGGTCAATGTCAAATACATAAATAACAAGTATAAAAATTACTACAACCAAAGTGAAACAAAACAACAACACTTTAAAACATCAGAAAACAGGTTAACGAAGGTTAAACGCTACTGCAAATAGGTGCGTCTTAAGCAGCGATTTAAACGCTTGTAGGGTCTGTGCAGCTTTAATATGCATGGGGAGGTTGTTCCATAGGATGGGGGCACCCAATGCAAAGGCTCTTATTTTTAAGCTTTGATTTTGGGATATCCAGGAGCAGCTGATTTGTTGACATCAGTGTTCTTACTGGAGAATGGTGGCATAAGAGATCAGCTAGATAAGGTGGCGCCAGACCATTTAAGGCCTTTAAAAACAAGCAATAAAATCTTAAAATCTATCCTATAACGGACAGGTAGCCAGTGGAGGGAGGCCAAGACAGGCGTTATGTGTTCACACTTTTTTGATTTTGTTAAAAGGCGAGCAGCTGCGTTTTGGACTAACTGGAGGCGATTTAAAGATTTCTGATTTAGACCCATGTATAATGAATTACAATAACCCAGCCGAGCAGTAATAAAAGCATGGATGACTTTTTCAAGGTCTTTGGGAGGAAGATAGGCCTTTATTTTAGCTAGAAGTCTTAACTGGAAGAAGCTGGTCTTGACGACTGCACTGATTTGCTTATTGAACATGAATGACATGTCAAAAATAACACCAAGATGTTTAATAGAGGATCGATTTTGGGAGGCTAAAGGGTCCAAAGTGCCAAGAGGGTTACCCAGTACGTCTAAACGTCCACACGTGATGATCTCTGTTTTATTTTTATTCAGAGTGAGGACGTTTAACTCCATCCAGGTTTTTACCTCCTTTAAGCAGTCTAACAATGGTTGCACAGACTCTTTGGTTATGGATTTCATAAGCAAGTAGATTTGGACATCATCAGCAAAACAGTGATAGGAGATGTTATGTTTCTGGAAAATTGAACCCGGTGGGAGCATATACAGTGAGAAGAGGATAGGGCCCAAAATAGAGCCTTGAGGGACCCTGCAGGTGAGAGGAGCAGCTGACAATGAGTGTTCAGCTAATGAAGAGAGAAGCTCCTATCAGTCAGGTATGACTGAAACTATTTCAAGGCAATACCTTTGATACCTACACAGTGTTCAAGGCGAGATAAAAGGATAGTGTGATCCACAGTGTCAAAGGCGGCAGTAAGGTCAAGAAGCACCAGAACAGCAGAATTACCTGAGTCCACCGTTAAAAGGAGATCATCAGCGAACTTCACGAGTTTGACAGATGGGTCACCTGAGATGCAGTCACTGGTGTAGAGGGAGAAGAGCAGTGGGGAGAGCACACACCACTGGGGGGCGCCAGTGCTAATAGTCCGGGTGCTGGATGTTCCCCAGCCTCACCTGCTGACTCCTGTCAGTCAGGAAGTTTGTGATCCACTGACAGGTGGAGGCTGGCACAGTGATCTGGGTGAGTTTGGTGCCAAGGATGTCCGGGATGATGGTCTTGAACGCCGAGCTGAAGTCCACGAACAGGATCCTTGCATATGTCCCTGGAGAGTCGAGGTGTTGCAGGATGTAATGCAGTCCCAAGTTGACTGCATCATCCACTGACCTGTTAGCCCTGTAGGCAAACTGCAGGGCCAGCAAAGGGGCCTGTAATTTCCTTCAGGTGGGCTAACACCAGAGTTTCAAAGCACTTCATGACTACCGATGTCAGGTCGACCTGACCTGTAGTCATTTAATCTAGATTCTTCTAGGGCTTCTCAAACCTACAGTAGAAACCATTCAGCTCGTCAGCCAGTCGTTGAGTACCAGCAGAGTTGGGGGATGGTCTCCTGTAGTTAGTAAGTGTCCACAGGCCTCTCCATACTGACACAGGGTCGCTGGTTGTGAAGCTGTTTTCTAGCTTTAGTACAACTGACTTCATGACTCTTCTCTACTTGTGCTACTGTGAGTAAACACTACATTTTAGCATTTATCATAATTAGTATTTACCATTACATGTGTTCACTAGGAATGAAACGGTATGAAAATTTCATATCACGATTATTGTGACCAAAATTATCACGGTTATCAGTATTATCAAGGTATTGTAAAAATGTGCGTAAAAAGATTAAAATGTACTGATGCACACAATGAAACCATTTCAAGTTTTTTTATTGAAAACTACAAAAACACTTGCCATTTTGTTTGCATAAAAAATAAAATAACAGCAAATAGATTTTGTAAACATATGAAAATCATCAGTGTGCATTATCAAGATTTATATTTTATATTATATATTATATAGGTAATACAATGACCCCGTGGACAATTACATGAAAATAAACAAGTCTGTAGAAGACAGTGCAATGAGCCCAACAACTGACGTAAATGCAGAGGAGTCTGTAGCGTTTGTAGATATGGTGGTTGGTTGACTAAACTGCGTAACGTGTTATCATGTGCAGTGGACTCTGCCAACACACAACGCACACAGCAGCAGAACAACGTGTTGTGTTTTTACAAGAGCAGCAACACTGAGAGCTTCAGCTTCCAAGCTGTTAGCAAGTCAGAGAGACAAACCAAAGCTAAAAGTTGACTCACCCTGCGTTCACTATAAGGTTATTTTCTTCAATCAAGTTTCCTGCAGCACTGTCATAAAAACTAAAATATGACCGGACTTAAGAGTGACTGAAAAATCTCAGGCCGTGTTGTCATTGACCCATGTTGCATTCTGCGCATGCGCGCCTGCTTCTGGGAGACGCTGGACAGTGTTTGCCATGAGATTATAATAGCGCGGTTAACCGTACACAGTTATCATGTAATAATAACCGTCGGGAATTATACCATGGTTTACCGTTAAACCAGTAATTGTTTCATCACTAGTGGCCACAGTAGCCACTGTTCACTAAATGTTACGTTATCTTGCTTAAAAGTAAAAATAGTCTTAGAAAAACACTGTATCACAGCTATAAATATGTGTTGTAGTAGTTGAATAAAACTCTTCTCTTTGCACTAAATTTGAAGAAAAAGTAAATTATAATTTTGTCATGTATTGGGGTTTTGTCACTGTTTTCTGTGGAAACTCATTTCAATAGCTAATTAGTGATCACAAAGTCTGGATTTTGTTTTAAATTTGTGGTTTACTAGGGGTGACCTGTACTAACTGCACTATCACCAATAAAGAGAAAAAATGCCAAAAATGAAAATTGTTTCACCTTTAACCAGTAGAAGTTTATTTTCTGTTGCGTGGTACGAAGTTTGTTAGATTGTTTCAAAATTGACTGTCCTTTTTTCCCTGCTCCCTCCTTCTCTCACTCTCTCTCTCAGGGCTGGGTACATCCCACAGGGTGTTCCTTTGCAGCTGATTGGCTATCTGCCGGAGGAGACGTCCTTCCTGCCATGGCACGCTGCCAGCCGATCGCTCTACCAGCTGGACAAACTGCTAGACCGCACAGAAGAATACAGCCTGTTCAGTGTAAATGCACAATCAATCAATTACTATCCCATTCAGTCAGTCAATCAATTAATCAATCAGTCAGCAATCGCTCCATGTTAGTAGAATAAACTGTCTCTTCAGCTCTGACAGCTAGGTGTCAATTAATGTTTAACGGCATGTGTGTGTGTCTGTTTATGTGTGTTACCAGGACTATGTGCTGAAGCAGGTGGCATCACGGTACCATCAGATGGGTTGGCCAACAAACGGCCCCGGCAACGAGGGCAATGTCCTGCAGGCGTCCTACCAGACTGAGTATGCAACACGTGTACATACGTGGACGATGCCAAAGACCCTTTGGCATAAGTTTGTAACGCACTGGAGGAGGTTCCGTAGCGTCATTTATGAATGCTAAAAGCTGGTGAAGGATATAAATAACAGAAAAATCAGTGTAAGTAGGTGGTTAGGGTGGACAGGTAAGCCAGAAACTGGAATTTCACCATGGATGCTGCGGTTCGTTTCCCATGTGAACCAAAAATATAATATTTTTTTTAGTTAAGTTATGTAGGTTGTGGCGGATTAGACTAACACAGGTTATGCTTCTGCAAATGTGAAACTTGTTACAGCTGCAACAGACACACCAATCCACGCTATTCCCTTAATTCCACTGCTGGCACTGTTAAAAATGACTTTCCTTTATGGATCTCCAAACTCATAAAGTTCTTCTTTTTACTCTTCAATGTCATTTTCATGAAGACTTTCTGACATATGGGGCAGGATGCGTAGTCTTACATGGTATTATTGGCAGTGTTGGGAGTAATGCATTATGAAAGTAACAAAATTACAGTAACGTATTGCTTTTTGCTGTAACGCAGTAATATTACATATATATTACAAAAAACAATCGGTAATATTATACCCGTTACAATTTCAGTAACATACGTTACAACGGTGAAATTAAGTGGTGGTTTGTTTTTTTTAATAATTCACCAACATCAAGAAACATTTCGGCACCAGAAAAACAAATCCATGAGTAAAAGAGTAACCTGATTTCCTGTTGCGGGAATCCGATGGTCGAGATTGTTGGCAGGATTCAAACTCGAGGAGCTCGGCTCCTCTTAACAAGACGGTAGCTCCCCTGATGGATCATGTGTGAATAGATTTCTATAGGCAATATGTGTTTGTGCTTTAATGAATTACTTTCATGATCAGAAGCTGCCATTCATCCTGACCGATCCTGTTGGAGTGTCGGGAGATTTAAATAATCCTTGACTTTCTGCTGCTGTACCTCGTGCGTAAATGCGCACAGCGTCTTTCTTACTGGGGAGACGATTCATCTTATCCCCCCCTCCACCCGCTAGGCACATCTTTGGCTTACTATCAGAATTATGTGGCCAATAAATAGCAGTGAAACTAACTAAAAGTAACGCAAAAGTAGTGTAAAGCATTACAATTCAGAGACAGTAATATTGTAATATAACTAATTACTCTCAAAATACAGTAACTAGTAATCTATAATGTATCAACACTGATTATTGGGGTGTTAATTATGCTAGTTATGCACAGAAAGCGTTCATCTTGTTGTCTGTTGTGGCACACTACGAAAAATGTAAGAGAAAGTTAAGATACGAATACAAAAATGTTCTTGCACGAGGACCAATGTTTTCCTCATCTTTGTCTCTCTTCAGGGAGTTACAGAGGGAGCTCATCATGTTAGCTTGTAGCTTCGGGAACAAACAGTGCCACCGTCAGGCCGTCGCCTACATCTCCGACTGGATCTCCAGCAACAAGAACAGGTACAAATACACACATACACTCATACTGTATACATACACAGTGACTGACTGGGTCCATTTAACTTTTGGGCTGTTGGACTGTTGGAGCCACAGGTGGCTTTAGGAATGTGTATAAAATATGAAAGACAACTAAAGTGTAGCTCTACCACTGGATCACCTGTCAAATGTAACGTATTATTCCAAATTTGAGTATTTAAGTATCTTCATATTTGGAGTCGAGTCAACCATGTCTGACACCTAGTCAGTTTACCGTGTACAATTTCACACAACCTATAAAGGCAAAAAAATTATCCATTTTATTCTGCTTTTCATTCTTTTCTTTCCTGCCTTTGTCTATCTCTATTTCTTTCTCATGCGCTATTGGCTCACTCGTTTCCTCTGGGTCCTTAACGAGATCTGCAAAATTTGATTTCAAGCACTAAATTAAATAGAAACAGATGCTGGTGTTCTCTAAAGGACAGCAGGGAGCGGATGATAAGAGGCCTGCTTAAATTAAAAGACACTAAATTAAACACTGTTTGAGATACCATCCAGCAGATTTTATGAATGGATTCTTGGAGAAGAAGCTCTGAGAAGGAGCAGTAGCAGGCCACGTCCTCGCTAATGTCAGATACATTATATGCCATTTTCAGAAAGTCCAGCTTCCACAACAATATCGTTCTGGAGTCACAACCTTTATGCCCAAGTTAAGTTGTAATTTACAAAGCAAGCAATAAGAGGGCAGTTCACATGACAATCATATGGCAGCATTTTAGGAAAGCAACATTTTTCCATCGTCACTATAAAACAAGTGTGGCCTTTTTATGTATGAGAACCAATTTGGAAATGCTTCATCTTCAATGCGAAAAGTACCGGATACGTCCACTTTCATGCAGGATTAATCTCTCCAGGGGTAATTTTTTAATATTTCATGCTCTATTCAATTATTTTAATCCCATCTGGAGATCACATGTATGTGGTTTTAATCCCCGTGGCCGAGTATTAATTACAGATCCGCTTTTTATCAGAATGCTACAATAATTGAAGTCTTATTGGGAGATAGCTCACCTGACCGGGCTTCATAAATTACCTGACTGTGAAAAAAAGACAAATTTAACGGTTATGTAATTTTCAGTACATTCATTCTGTGCTTTTGCAGTCGTGTATGAAACTACAGTCACAGTGAACAGTGACACCAAAAGATATAAGCCTTTGAAATGAATGAGTCAAACAGCAGACCTGCGTCACACCTGCGTCTCCTGCATGAAAATGGTGTTAGGAACCACCTGCTGTAATGTGAGTTCGGCTAAAATCCTGTCCAGAACAATGAGTGTAATTACCACAAAGCGCAGTTAATATTTTAACGCCTACGTCTCCCAGGATTATTAATCATGTCCCACTGGGGTTGTATTGTAAATGAACCATCTAAATAGGTCAAAATAGCAAAATTATGTTGGCTGTGGCTGCAGCCAGTGATGGATTAACCTTGTAGGGGGTCCTGGCGCAACAATGGACTGCTGGTCCCGCATTAAAACCCCTGTTTCTTTCACTGTCTGTGGATTGTGTTCAGTATTTCTATGCTGGAATACTACCTTGATGTAAGCTTGCTGTGTGTTGATTTGATTAAGCACAAATTAATGGAACAGATAAGCATAATACTGAACTAATGGAGGTCTTAAAACTAGAGTTTTAGCCATGCTAGTGCCGTGTCACTAGGGATAGTCTGTTGGTTGGTCGGTCAGTCCACCACTTTAGTCCACACTGAAATATCTCAACAACTTTAAGACGGATTGGTTTTCCAACACTTTGGTTTATGACCACATAACTGCAGCAACTGCTAATTAGCTAATGTTAGCAGATAGTGAACAAGGTCAACATTATACCTGCTTAACATCAGCAGTTTAGTATTATCATTGTTAGCATGTTAGCTTGCTGAAGGCAACGTTTAGCCCTTTCACACCGCTGTTGAAAGTTAATACACGGTCCGTGACTCCCTCTCCTGCGTGAAAGTCCTCTACATGCCCTTACACCACCCCAACCTCCACACTTTTTGTATTGTTACATATAGGGCGCACTACTTCCTGCGTTGGTAATGAGTGTTGGCATTGGACGTAAATTGTCCAATACAGTATGAATGTTTTTTTTTCAGTGGATAGGGCCCAACTTCAAAAGTCCAAGATTTTGAACCCAATCCAGAACATGCCCATGGAAAACCAGCATGTATATATTCGTAAGTCTTATCTAAAAGGGACCGAAGGTCAAAAAATGCAGTCGATCCAAAGAGACTCAAACAGAGACATTAACACTGGCAATGGTCATTTTCACTGTCTTCACCCTAGAGTTTCCACCTCAAACGCTGATGATGATTTTACACAGAGCATTGCAGGATAACAATATTGCAGGCTAAACTATAAAACTGATGGAAACAGAAGAGGGTGGTGGAAAACGCTCTCAGCTCAGCAGAAGAGATGCTCCATCAGCTAGGGTTTTATTACTGAACTATGACCAGGAAGCACAGTTTTTATTTCTCTTGCTGAGTGTAAATGTTCTCACATCACAGATGATGATCAAAGGCATTAAGGTTTAAAAAAACGAGGATTGACATGTAAGCTGTTAGTTTAGAGTGGGGCGGCTGCCCTGCAGGTCCACTGAACTGTACAGTTTCTGGGCAGAGGCTGTGATTAATGTATTCCTCGTTATCATAACAAATATTAATAATGTTGTGAATTCAATAAAACCAAAGAATATCTAAAAGAGGGCAGAGTATACTCCATCAGAACTGTTTGTCAGGAGTTCAAATGACTTTGGAAACGTTTCCTCCACAACTCTCCTACCTTAGATCTGGGGGGTCTGTGTCCATCCACAACTTTGCGAAACTGCAAAATCTGACATTCACAGACACTCCAGGATGTGACTGGTCAGCTGTGCAGAAGTGAGAAAGTAAGCTGAGTTTGAGCTCCCTCTCTGTGACGGCTGGCTTTTCTTTCTGTGTGGTTGTCAGTTAACGACTATAAACTTTTGACTTCTGACGTGATTGGACAAACCATTTCTTCTCTAGGATAACCGGGCCCTTAGACTTAATTCAATTTGGGCCCTGCTCATTTTTTTCCCTCTTGCATGTTTTGGAATCATAATCTTAGGAAGGCAGCCTGTCACTCAAATCTCCTACTTAAATATTTTATCAACATGTGACATATAAATATATAATTATCAATCAAGGCCCCAAGTTTCACTATGAGCGCGTAAAGTTTTTCATGGAGCTTAATTAGAAACTATTCTTGTCTATAAAATTTATGATTGAGGTCTGTGTTGTAAAATATGTTTGGCCAGTTTCTTTCAGTACCTGAGGATGTCACGCTCTGCCAGTTGGCCATCCTTTGTGTTTACTTTTGAGTTTGGTATCTGCCTTGGTATGTTGAGTTTTGGGTTCTGTCCTGTCTAGTGTCCAGTATCTGTTATATAGTCTGCTTGTCATGTCTAGTCTCTCTGTTTTCCTCTGCTCTCTCTCTCTGCCTCGTTAGTCTCATGTCTGTCACCTGTGTTGCTCCCGCCCTGCTCGTTAGTCCCTGTGTA
>NC_060172.1:407134-409834 GCF_021292245.1 Micropterus dolomieu | reverse complement strand
CTTTGGAAACGTTTCCTCCACAACTCTCCTACCTTAGATCTGGGGGGTCTGTGTCCATCCACAACTTTGCGAAACTGCAAAATCTGACATTCACAGACACTCCAGGATGTGACTGGTCAGCTGTGCAGAAGTGAGAAAGTAAGCTGAGTTTGAGCTCCCTCTCTGTGACGGCTGGCTTTTCTTTCTGTGTGGTTGTCAGTTAACGACTATAAACTTTTGACTTCTGACGTGATTGGACAAACCATTTCTTCTCTAGGATAACCGGGCCCTTAGACTTAATTCAATTTGGGCCCTGCTCATTTTTTTCCCTCTTGCATGTTTTGGAATCATAATCTTAGGAAGGCAGCCTGTCACTCAAATCTCCTACTTAAATATTTTATCAACATGTGACATATAAATATATAATTATCAATCAAGGCCCCAAGTTTCACTATGAGCGCGTAAAGTTTTTCATGGAGCTTAATTAGAAACTATTCTTGTCTATAAAATTTATGATTGAGGTCTGTGTTGTAAAATATGTTTGGCCAGTTTCTTTCAGTACCTGAGGACCTACACAGCTGAGAGGACAGCTGGTTCTGAGCCGTAACAGAGGTCGAAGTTGGTGTGGATTGAAAGTATAGGCACTTCAGAAGCACGTCTTCTTTAGTCAGGCTTTAATTACTTGACCGAGTTGCTGGGTCGGGTAGTTTAAATGTTTTATCACTCCAGCGGAGTGATTTTTAAAATTCAGAGTGACATTAAGACTGCAGAGTCAGACAGACAGAGCAGATGGGAGAGAGACATGTTTACTGTCAGAATGGGAGTTTGGTGCAAAGGAAGAGTTGAGTGGGAGGGAGAGATATTTCAGGAGAAAGATAGAGCTTTAGGACATAAAACATCCTCTACAGACTATTAAAACACACACATACACACACAGTGTGTTAGTTAATGGGATCAGAGCCATCTGGAGGTTTTCAAAGACTCTGTTCCTCTATTTTATATTCTGCAGAGAAAAACTCTACATTATTACTGTTATTTTCATTTGGAATAACAGCAGTGGCTGCAGAAGTACAAGTGATAAATAGTAATAATAGCTGTACACTAAATAGTTGGGCCTGCCCCCTAATAGTCGACTAAACCGTTGATGAGAGGAGTCTTAGTCGACCAACTTTTCATTAGTTTGTTAGTTGCAAGAAAAATAACAAACGGTTCGGGAGCTGCACCTTAGACCTTTGAGAGGACAGGAGAGGCGTGAAGCGGGAGAGGAGCGAGTTTGAAACAAGTTAAAAAGTAATTTCATTCATCATCATCCAAATCTGCAAGTATTTGTTCTTGTTATGTTGGATTTTATTTTGAAACAAGACTTACTGCTTTCAAATAAATTAACAAAATATTCAGTCTCCTTGCTGGTTGCTCCGACACATTCAAAATCAATACCGTTTGTCGCTAACAGGCGGCTCGCTGCATGCCCCATGTAAAATGTATATATTACAATTTTGTATTTCTCTGTAATGAATGATTTTCTGCCCCCAAAATACATATTTTAACAATTAAATCATATCAGAAATGTGTAACGACTAGTCGACTAATGACTTGAACATAGACCACTAGTCCACTAGGAAAATCATAGTAAAGTAAAGTGTAGCTTTCGCAGTAGTCTGAGTAGTACTTAATGTTTTACATGATAAATAACCTGGTGGTAGCTTAGACAACGTGTTATCTAGTGAAACACACTCACATTCATAAATACACACACTTGAGTACACTGTGTTTGGCAGCTGTCGTCTGAGAAGGACTTAAGCCACTGTCAGCAGTAATGTGGAAGTTAGCCTGTGTGTGTGTGTGTGTGTGTGTGTGTGTGTGTGTTTTGCAGCTTGCTCTTAAGTGGAGCATCTCTAAAATGATTTCCCAGGTCGGTGAATGATGTAATTGTCCCCGCATCACTCACTCTGCACTCTCACAGAACACACACACACACACACACACACACACACACACACACAGCGTTCAGTATATAATTTTTGCTGCCAGCTGAGCTCACTGCATTGTGATGAAAGTTTTTGGTTTTGGTTTGCTGACAATTTGGGTCAAGTACGTACACAGACACACACATACATTATAGTGTGAAGGTAATGTGCACCTTTTTGCTATACTGATGATTCAGGCCAGTAACCAGCTGGGGCATAGAGAGTGTGTGTGTCAGTGTTGTACTTTTTGTGTATAAAAACACCCAACAACAGAAACGGTAGTTACCTGTAGTAACTCCAAGACTATGAGTAGTTGCTCCTGTTGCTCATCCTGCACAAGCTCTGCCTCCAATAAACTGAGGCAGTTTGTGTTTAACCAGAATTAAATTCACATTTTGTATGATTGTCTCTACTTGTATTACACTGTAAAACAAGAACAGGGAGAAAAAAAATTAATATGTTCTGTATGATTGTGAGACAGTCAGATGATCAGGCAGGTTTTAAGAGTAAAAAAACAAAGGTTATGGGTGTATTATTTCATTTCAATTATTGCAACAAAGTGTTCATTTACAAACCCACTCCCTGCTCAATTTATTGTAGTTGTATATAGTTAAGGTTTCCCAGTGTGATGGAGTATTATTAGTAAGATTATGGATGTGCTCACTTTCAGTTTTACACCAAAGTTAATATATTTCAATTTAAGCTTGTTTACAACATGTCGAATCATCTGACCACTCGTGTGTGTGTGTGTGTG
>NC_060172.1:389465-407034 GCF_021292245.1 Micropterus dolomieu | reverse complement strand
ACACACACACACACACACACACACACACACACACACACAGCGTTCAGTATATAATTTTTGCTGCCAGCTGAGCTCACTGCATTGTGATGAAAGTTTTTGGTTTTGGTTTGCTGACAATTTGGGTCAAGTACGTACACAGACACACACATACATTATAGTGTGAAGGTAATGTGCACCTTTTTGCTATACTGATGATTCAGGCCAGTAACCAGCTGGGGCATAGAGAGTGTGTGTGTCAGTGTTGTACTTTTTGTGTATAAAAACACCCAACAACAGAAACGGTAGTTACCTGTAGTAACTCCAAGACTATGAGTAGTTGCTCCTGTTGCTCATCCTGCACAAGCTCTGCCTCCAATAAACTGAGGCAGTTTGTGTTTAACCAGAATTAAATTCACATTTTGTATGATTGTCTCTACTTGTATTACACTGTAAAACAAGAACAGGGAGAAAAAAAATTAATATGTTCTGTATGATTGTGAGACAGTCAGATGATCAGGCAGGTTTTAAGAGTAAAAAAACAAAGGTTATGGGTGTATTATTTCATTTCAATTATTGCAACAAAGTGTTCATTTACAAACCCACTCCCTGCTCAATTTATTGTAGTTGTATATAGTTAAGGTTTCCCAGTGTGATGGAGTATTATTAGTAAG
This sequence comes from Micropterus dolomieu, assembly GCF_021292245.1. Classification (NCBI taxonomy): domain Eukaryota; kingdom Metazoa; phylum Chordata; class Actinopteri; order Centrarchiformes; family Centrarchidae; genus Micropterus; species Micropterus dolomieu. Next base: position 406,384 of record NC_060172.1, on the reverse strand, counting down.
ATTATGGATGTGCTCACTTTCAGTTTTACACCAAAGTTAATATATTTCAATTTAAGCTTGTTTACAACATGTCGAATCATCTGACCACTCGTGTGTGTGTGTGTGTGTGTGTGTGTGTGTGTGTGTGTGTGTGTGTGACCACACTTTTTTTTTAGTGATTCTCTGCATTTAGTTTAACGTGTACAATGTTATCAGAACTGGCTATGAAACTTAAAACCATAGTTTTAAAATAAGTTTCAGTGGTCCAAAATAGACTGAAATGGCTTAAGGTTAAGTAGTTTGAGTTTATATGGGCATTGCTCCTACGTCTAACCCACAGGTCTTATGCACATTCATGCAAAGTCAAAAGAGTCGAAAACCAGAAAACCTCTGGTTGTTCTGACTTGGATGTATTCCAAAATGGTTGGCTACACAAAGCTGAGCATGGTCTCATCCCAGGGCGTCAAATACAGACAAATATACAAAAGCGTATATGACGCCCTGAGATGAGAACACGTTGGATAGCTTTGTAGTCACTCCAGATTTACAGCCTAAATGAGCCATGTTATGTATTTGGAGCAGTTCCTTAACAAGTGAAACCAGATACAAACGAGCACAAGACAACAACTGTGTATGGCTTTCAGTTTATCTGAATCAATCATATTTGTATTAATATTGGACTTTATTTAGATGTGACTGCTAAAGGTTTACTTATGTAGGCACTGGATTGTTGACTTTTTCACCAAGTGGTTTCTTTTCACCAAGTGGGAGATATTGTTGCTGCCCTCTGAATTCCAGGCTGATAGGAATGTTTTTTTCCGGCTCAGCTGCTCGGAAAAACAATATTTGACATCAACACGGCATGAGCCCAGCCACCATGTGTTCCTTTACAAGGTCAGGTCAAGTACTTACTCAGGTACCACGTCTGGAACCAGTTTGCCAAGCAAGCCCAGGGGTAGGGTCCCAAATCTTGGCTCAGTATCTAAGAACACCCATCTGTTATCAGATAATCTCATTAATAAATCTGACCAGATTATGATTTATGATAACAGGATGACTTCACACATGGCGCATATCAAGGACTTGTAAGACAGAAGTAATATTGTCAATACTTACTGCTGTACTTCTTCAAACTCCAAAAGTATTCCAACGTAATATATTCAGAAGTGCACATGCCAGTTAGCATTACTGAGACTTGTCAGGGTCCCAATTGTTGGGAAAGTGCCTTTAAATTTGTCTTGTCTCTGCATTTTATGACCAGAGGAGTCCACAGGAGAAGCGAAGGGATTTTTTAATGGAGCTCCCTAATGAAATCTGAATTTCTCGCTTAGTGTCCAGAGAGAGTCCTGGTTAATCCTGTGGATGTGTCTTATCAGGGTTTTTAGTTTTATTACTTTCCTGGTCGACTCTCACATTCACATCCTGGCTCTGCTGCTTTTACTGCAGAAACGCAAACTTTGATTTTGCTGTATTGGAAATGTCTTGTGGCAGATTGGCTCGGTGTGATGGCTAGATTTTGTGTCCTTTGTAGGATTCCTCCCAACATCAGAGACATAGTTTACTGCACTGGGGTCAGTCTGATGGACGAGGACGTGTGGGAGTTCATCTGGATGAAGTTTCACTCGACCAACGCCGTTTCAGAGAAGAAGATCCTGCTGGAGGCTCTGACATGCTCAGACAACATCTTCCTCCTCAACAGGTACAAATGACACTGCTGTTTGTGTTTGCGTGTGTCAGGTCTGATGGTTTAATCTTGCAACAAAAGATAAACATGTATAAATGATGTATAAGACAGCTTGTTTGTACAATTCCTTGCTTTAAAAGCAAGTTAGAGCTCATTGTTTTCCTGTCCGGACCTGCAACTTTACTTTCTTCACCAGCTAGCCTCTAAGTGTGGCCCCATCCACACTACTCAGTTTTTGTTTAAAAAGAGTTTTAAAACAAATACGATCATCGTCCACACAAGCATTTTAGCTACGTATCAGAGCTGATCTGCCTCTACATGATAACGACTGCTAACGCACATCTAGTAGCTGTTCACATACGCTGGGCATGCGTGTGCCAGTGTAAACATGAAGCAGATGGTCTATTCCGTAGTTACAGAAGATTTGGCGAAAGAATAAATAAATGCAGACAAAGAATCATACCAAATTTTTTTGCATGGATCAAAAACGAGCTGGGACTGTTACTGAATGTAACACAGGAGTTTAAAGCGACTGTGGTGGCGGAAAACAGACTGGGAGTCGTCGCAAAGTAAACGCCAACATACACAGTGTTATTTGCACAGTACAAATATTTGAATAAAAATACCAAGTCAAAAACTCCCGTCAGTAGCATCTTGTTTCTGCCAAAGGTGAGCGCCGGCGTCATCGTTTCTGAAGTCCTCCATTTTAATCCGTCCGCACTAAAACGAAAACGGGGTCGGCAGCGTTTGGAAACTTCTCCGTTTTAGGTCTTCATTTTCGTGGTTTTAGTCTGGACGGGAGGTGCAAACACTGCAAAAGGTCTCATTTTAAAACGAAAACGCAGTAGTGTGGATGGGGCCTGAGTCCGGCTGCTGCCAGCTGGTGCTGGGTGGGTAGTGTTTATCAGAGCTTATTTGTTTGCTGAAACCAGCTGCCTGGTGCTGCTGGAAACCAGATTAATGAGAGCTGTGAGACTGAACCAAAACAGTAAAGTTGCAGGCTGTAAAATTAAAGCAATACATTGATAGACAGTAAAACACTCTGTAGAGCTGTGGGGAACTGCAGAGTTTGGTGATAATTCTCTGCAGGTCTGCCAATGCAAACAACCGACTTTCGTTTTGGACCCACTGTTAATATAAAAAGATGAATGGGTGCAAACAAGTATATCATGAGTCTTATTGTTTGCTTATGTCTGCTTAAGTTAGATTTTCTGACAGCAGAGTTTTCAGCAGATGACTCCCAAATCTCTTATGTTGAGTCCTCAAATGTTTAAATGTAAGAAAGAGGGTGACTGCTTTGAACTTGTTACAGTATGATATTAACAAAACTTTGACCAAAGATCTAAGTTGACTGAAAGGTAACTGTGATGGTTTTATTAACTGCAGCAAGTTATTATTATTTTCGTGGTGCACTCTTATCGAAACAAACAGCAAATTAAATGAAAGATGTAGTGAAAAATTGCCAGAGGCGGTACATGTACATAAATCTGGCCTTGTATGTATGTGTGTGTGTATATGTGTGTGTGTTAAGAGCAGTGTGTTTTGTCTGGAGCTAACTGCCACTATCTTTCATTGAGGAAAATAAAAAATCTCACACATACTCAAAACTGTACAGTGAGACAGATTGGTGTGTGTGTGTCAGGTATTGATTTTCCAGCCACAGTAAACTGTTCTGCAATCAGAGAGGTAGTACTGCAGCTATCTCACACACACACACACACACACACACACACACACACACTCTGAAGCACACAAGAAATCAAAAACCACAGCACACAAACACACTGATTGGTCACACAGGAAATGGTTTCAACTCTGAGGGATTGTGGGAAAAAAGAGAGAAAATTGATTTGGGGGTTTAATGAAAAGACAGTAGCTACAAACATCCAGCAAACACACACACACACACACACACACACACACACAAACACACACCAGAGGAGGGACAGGAAAATACTGAGAAATGGAAACAAGTAAAGGAAGGTGAAAGTAAACACAATGTTGTAAGATGTATGAACATCAGCTTTTTCTCTCTTGCTCAGTCTTAAAAAACACTTGGATTAATGTGTTTACACGTCCAAATTATCACTGTTCTACAACCCGTACTCCAGGTTTCTGTAAATCCATGAATTTCTTCAAACTATGACAAACAGGGAGTAATCAGATTACTGTAGCTGTTGTGTTGTGTCACCATTTCAGAGGAGTGATTTATGATTTGACAGAAGCACCCTCAAGCTACAAAATGTAAATTTCCATCTGGCAACGTGACCTTTTCTGCTTGTTTTACATAAGCAGATACACAGCCTGTGTTTGTGTGTTTGGCAGCTTAATACTATGGCTTTCTTATGACAAGAGAGAAACACATCTGACAGTTAAAAATAATTTTTTATTGCCACCCACCTCCCCACCCCCCTTGCATTCAGAAGAATCCAGTTTACGTCTCTGTTCATTTAAACTCAGCCAACAGCTAGTAATTATCAACCTAATGTGTGTTAATGTTTGGACTAATATTTAATTTACATTTGTGGTTAACTGTTGGGCTAAAATATTACCCAAAAGCTAAGATTAGCATTGTAAAATTTGTTAACATGCAAATGTTTATATATTTATGTATATGTTTATTTATATTTATATATCATTTTAACATATGCAAAATACTAAAATTCATGCTAAATCATGCTATGGTCCACAGGCTAATTTTCTAGCATGCTATGAAACATTAGCATTATAATATTTTACACAGACACTACAAAGATCACACTTCTACTCTGCTAGTTTAAGTGAACGTGTGACTCACAGGTCAATACTTTAGCATGTACAGTTTATACAATAATGAAATTCATGCTAACATAAAATCTACATGCTAATGTTTTAATATGTTAGTAAGCAAAAGCATGTTGCGGTTTATTACAATGCTTGAACATTTCAAAATATGCAAGCAAGCTGTTTTAGCATGCCACAAAACATTAGCATACTAACAATTTACATGAACATGAGCAGTAGCATGATATTTGTTACCATGCTAGCTTAAGTAAAGTTTTATTAAATATGAAGCATTTGATGACCACGTGATAGCACACACAGCAATACTCCATTGTACAAATTTACCTCTGTAATTACTCAGCATGGTTACTGAACTTTGCTGTATTTCTGTGTCTCCCAGGTTACTGAACCTTTCTTTGACCTCTGACCTGGTCCCAGAGCAGGATGTGATTGATGTCATCATCCACGTGGGCAGAAACCCGCAGGGTCGAAACCTTGCCTGGAAATACTTCAGGGAAAAGTGGGACATTCTCAATGCCCGGTGAGGGACTGAGAGAGTCGGACCATGTGGAGGATCTGTACATGTTGCACTCTAAGTGAACAAAATACTTGCTGAACTGAAATACTAACTGTCTCTCTCGCTGTCTCTGTTCAGTTATGGTGAAGCGTTGTTCATGAACTCAAAGCTCATCAGTGGAGTCACAGAGTTCCTGAACACTGACAGAGAACTCAATGAGGTAAATACACAAACACACATACACATTATTGAGGTCCTGAAGGAACTCTGTGGGGCAGGTTTACAGGTAAATGCGGCCAATTTCCACCCTCTGCCAAACCTTAACTCTAACAGGCTTCAAAGATACAATGGTAAGATAAGGGAATTACATGTATGTGACAGCTAAACTACCCCTTCTTAGTTGTTTGAATGCATAAATTCCCAACATTAGCAATATCTCGATCTAGTTACCTTATGAACACAATGAATACATCTTGTGTCTGCCTCTCATCTGTGCCAATAGGAATTCAAGATCATTTGACACAATGATATCCTTTTATTAACAAACGTGGCAAACATCACATCCTGCTCCAGGCAGTGTAAGCTTCAGTGATTAAAAAAAAAAACACCAGACAATTTTGTTGTTCAGTATAGTCACACTTGTATAACAAGGCTGTCCTTACAAGAAAAATGACAGCATGACTCATTTCAGAAAATGCCCAGTGAGGACATACATTCATGTTGAAAAATTGAAAAGAAAAGGAGGGAATACTGTGACATTTTCATAGAGCCACCAAGTCCTCATAGGGTGAAATTAACAGTGGATGGATGAACATACCTGTTTCCTACTGACACTCAAAATTGGTTGAGTGTTCCCTAAAGTTAAGCAAGTAGTAATCATTTTAACCATGACAATGAAGGTTCCCTTAGTAATTTTAACCCAAACCACGATGTGTCCCTAACCTTAACCAAAGCCATGTTTCGACCAAAAGTACCTGGGACTTTTAAGTCCCCGGATCTCTTTTCAAGGAACAAAAAGGTTCCTTCAGCCCACTGTTGTGTGTGTTTCCACCGTGGTCTAAAGACCTGCGAAGATTAGGCAAATTAACCAGCTGACCCAGGCTGTAGGCCTGCACGCCGTACAAAGTGATGCACAGGCATCATTATTTGTACCCATTATCCATGAGCAACATTTATAAATAAGCATCAGATTTGATTGGAATATAATGAAAAACTAGAGGCTTTGTTTGACCATTAAAACCATTTTTGTGTGAGAGTATAAGCGAGAGACACACAATGAAGTTCGTAACAAATTTAATAACAAACCTGATAAAGCCATCACGTTCATGAAATAACTCCAGCACAGAGAAAGAAACCCAAAAATAAAACTGCGACAGTTTGGAAGGTTATTAAAACATTTCCAGCCGACAAGAGCTGCAGATCAGCTGCAGGACAGGTCTGTGTCTGCCTGAGCATCAGAGGAATGGGATGTTTAACGAGCTTTATTACCTGCTGTAATCAGCTGTTCCACTTGTTTTGGAAAAGATGAGACTTCGGCTCTGTGTAGAAACTTCCTGACTGATGAAAACTTAAAACAACAACTCTGCACCCTGTATTTAGCATAACTCCATCAGCTGTTCACTGTAAACACACGCTGGCTGCTGTTTCCGAGCAATAAATTTAATACTGACGTAGCCTAAATCTCAGACGGATATCGGCGAGACTTTGGTCAAAGGTGGAAAATTGAGGAACACAGCAGTCGTAGAAGAAGAGCCGACATGCTCGGTTTAAAGCCAGTAGCCTCTACTCGCCCATTCAGAAATTCACTGCATGGCAAGCCCCAAAGTACTACCCCCCAAGCAGGGACTTTTAGGGGGGTAAAATAAAGACCCTAAAACTAAATTTAGACACTGGTCCCTTTGGTGGAAACACAGTGAGTGCCTCCAAAGGTTCCCAGTTCCGGTATAGTTCCTTTGGTCAAAAGGCAGCTCAAGTTGTTATTGTGCCTAAACAAACCTCAACCATAGTGTCAGTGTCATAAAATCACTCATTTCAGGAAATGCCCAATGACAAATGTTAATGGCCAGACCAGTAGATGGCAGTCAGTGTGTCCACAGTTTGGAGAGGCAGAGAGATGTACTGGAACAGAAGCTTAGCAATGCACTGCTGTTTACAGGCTCAACAGCAAAACATATTTTAGCCACCTACGAGAAGGCTCACTGGAAAAAAAATCAGTATCACTTCAAGTGTACAATATATTTAGAATATTTTAACCTTCCATCAGACAGCAATTTTCTTTGTACAGTATGCAGCCAAATGGCATATATGCGTAGGAAAACAGAAGTTCTAAGGTTGAGAAAGGAACTAGATGTCTGATTGGAAGGTAAGCGTGCAAAAATCCTGAACTATCACTTTAATAATTTAATTTGGTGGACGATCAGTGATCATTATATCACTACTTTGTGTCCAAACTGATTCTGTTTGATTAGTAAGATCCAAGTAAGTAAGTAGATCCACTTGTTTCTCAAAGAACTATAAAAATCATAATTTATGAAATTATTACTACAAAGCCTAATAAACTCCTAGGCTGTCAACTTTTAACTGAACAATGGTCCCCTCTTACATAGGTTCTCCACCACCACAGACCTTTTAATTGCTCATATCCACAAATCTCTGTGATGTTTACGATAAGAAAGTCAGCAATCAGCATTAATATTAATGTTGGTATCATATATGCTAGCAGGACTGAAAATAGCATGTTTTCTGTCTGCCTGCTTGGCTTTTAGAGGCTAGGATGTTAACTGCAGAAACTCAAGTACTTCTGATTAATCATGGCATTAATAATTTCTCCAGAAATACCTAACATCATAGGAATAATCATGTTGTTGATTATTCAAAGAGAACAGAGCAGCAATCCTGTTAATTGTTACTGTTACTGTAATTTATTCCACATCTACTGCACATATTTGTATATTTTATTTAATAGAGTGGTTTTCATGAAACTTAAGAATGCTTTTCCAAAAGGAGGAAGTAGAAATCAGAAATAAAATGAAAGAAAGTAAGAAATCAAACACTACAGAGAAGTGACAGAAAAAAATGTTGTTTTGAATCCGACTTTCTTGTTTTTAATATGAATGCTTTTTGAAGCAGTTTTGTTTAAGATCTCTACTACTCCTATTTATGTGGTAACAAAAAACACCCTCAGCGTGGGCTGTGAAGACTGGACAGCATCACTAGGAATTAAAACGGGACCCCAGAATACAAGAACTCAAATGACAAGAATGAGGGGCCTTTTTATTTTATCTTCTAGAAAATGTTTTATGAAAAAAGTAAAAACGAGTCTGCTTCCACCCACTAAGCAAATTTAAAAAATGTGTCTTGGGAGTTAAAAAGTAAAAACTGAATTGTAGGGTAGAGGAGAAGAAAATAGGGAGAGAAAGAGGGAACAGATAGAGGAGTGGAAAGTAAAGGAGAGCAGAGGAGTGCAGAGTTAACGATATGAACTACATTAAAGTGAGTTGAAGGGATGGATTTTCTCCTGCGCTCCAGTGAATCTGTCAAACCCTGAACAACGCTAAGTTTCCTCTTCAGTCCTTAACTTTGAAAAAAAAAAAATCAAGTTTGTCCTCCTTCCTTCAACAAAGTTTCTCTTTCAACAAAAAAGTTTCCCTTTAATACCTCACCTCTCATGCTGGAAACTGTCCATTTAATTACTGTCTGTTAAAACTAAGTTTCACTTTGATACCCTAACTTTCATGCTGGAAATTTTACCTCTTAGTTTAGCTTTAACAACTCACTTTCTCTTGATAGGATGTTTCTGCCATTTAAAACCGGCTGCCTGACTATTTGGCACTAATGGCTACAATAAGACAGAGACGTTATATAGGGGATGCACGCCAATCAGTCACATCCTCAATACAACTCTATGGGGAAAGTTTGTAACTGCAAAGATGGCAGTTATCCCGCCCCTCCCACTAGACAGCCAATTGTCTGCTTTTAACAGCCAAAGCGGGACTCATATTTCAGCCAATTGTGTGGTTCCACTGACGTAAGGGTCTGGTTTACTTCTACTGTGCATGCGTGGAAGTGTTGAAGTATAACCCAGTAATAGAAGTATAACCGGTCGGGAAAAACTCTTTAAACCTTATTTTGGAGCAAAGTTGTCAGGGATTTTATTCGATTTTACTACTGATTCTATTTATGTAGTTTTTATGTCATGGTGACCAGTAAAAGTGCAGTTCTGGCTCTCTCCCCATTCATTCAGATAAGAGAATGGTCTTGTTAGCCTGAAATAGCTGCTAGGAGGCGTTGCCAAGATTGCGGCCGAGTGGCAGGACTTGCCTATAAGGACTTGGGCCCAATCCCAATGTTCACACTCACAGACTCACAGACTTTGAGGTGCGTTCCCCGGAAGTCTGTGAGGGCTTAGGGCGCTCCCACAGTCAAATAGTCAAGTGTGCGAGGGCTCTCTCCCAGACATTTTGAGCACCTTTTAAATCGTGTCCTTTTTCGTAAGTCCGCATTTCTGCAGACTTTACCTGAGGGAATTTCCCATAGTTCATAGCGGTATGACGTGAAACACGGGGGTTACCAGGGGACACCCAGAAGCGAGAGAAATATCACGGCAAATCTCACAAGAGAAGAAGAAGAACGGTAAACAAACAAGCCTGGAAACCAACAGTGATGCTAAAATTATTAAAATTTTTCTTAACATATATTTAAGATGGTACATAGAACATATGAAGTCAGAGGAACGCAATCACCTTATTACACATTTTAGTTTTTGCTGAATGATGCTGTTTTGACCAACAATAATGCACTGATTGTTGACAAATGCAGATTGACATTTACCTCTCCTCCGCTATGTAGGGCAAGAGCATGCAAGACTTCAAAATCAGGCAAAAACATAAAATAAAAAGTGTGCAACGTGTTTCAGCGTCGTCAAGGTAACGTGCTGTCCCATTCCTGTTTACAGCATTTTGAGCCCTTGCACACTCGGGCACTCAATCACTTTCCAAGTGACCTCTGTAAAGTCTGTGAGGGTTCAGGGCTTAAGGCTTAGGGGGGACATTGGGATTGGGCCATAGAATAAGATCTGCTATAAGTATGTAAACACTCCTTCCACTAATGTGACGTGTGACTGGCTGCTGGTTTGGGTTTTTCCCTGTTATATCCTTAATGTTACTTCATAGAAACATGGGACTCTCCCGGATAATGTTACGGCCCTATATTTTTTTTTTGTTATGTCCACCTGTTTTAATTATTTTAACTTTGTGTCTGAGAAATCATGTTTTGTCCGTTATTTTGGTATGTCGTATGGGTCTAAATACTACAATACAGTGCACCTTGGCCGGCCATTGCCATGGAGAAGAAGCCAAAGAATGAACCCTTAAATTTTAATGACACTAAAATATGTGCTCTAGCACCACCTTTAGGACAAAACTAACATCTCTAACTACAGGACAGGATGTGTGTTGTTAGTTCATTCAAACCCTATCATATTATGGGGTGTAATGAACTGTTTAGTCTCCTGGGGGCTGCAATATTTTTGTCTTTTCTTATCTCTTTGAGTGTCACAGAGGGGTTTCTATTATTCTAATTACTTTTCTGTTGTCTCCTTTTCTTTCCATCCTTCCTCATATTTTGTCTTACCATTTCTACTATCCCATGGCTGCTCAACTCCTTTCCTCCATTATTTCCACTGTCTTCGTCTCTTTCTCCCGTCCCTTCTTTCCTCAGTTAAAGGAGTTCATCCAGTCCAGCAGCATGGGTGCAGGGCCTGCGTTGCCGCGGGCGCTGGAGATCGTTGAAAGCAACGTGCGCTGGCACCGCCTCCACCGGCGGCAGTTCTACCAGTGGCTGCGCAAACCTCCGAACTCCGCCCATGGCTAACGCTACACCAGTTAGCTAGAGTGAACTGACTGCTAAGTTAATGCTAATGATCTGCTAGCTGACTGATGCAGTCAGAATAGGAAAAATGACAGAATGAAGAGAAAGACTGACTTATTCAGCTGGTTTTGCTTTTAAAGAAATCTGTTTTCAAACTTTATTTCTGATAGATTATTTGTGTGGATGAGATATTACAGCAGTAGGTAATGGTGGGTGTGGTTGCTTATCGACTTCAAAACTATGTTTTCAGGAAGTTTTCTGTAAACTACAAAATAACCTTAATACATTATCCAAACATAATTAAAATGTTGTGGAACCTTCCCGACTTACATGATATACTGAAAGGTAGACATACGACATGTGTTGTGATGCAACTTGGCATTAAGTTACATGTATGGTCAGGTGACACAGATGTTGACAGTGTCTCATCACCCCTGCAAGGCAGTTAGCGATCCTGTCTTCTTGACAGCTTCTCATGTCTGAGCTAAAGGTCCTCACAGGTCTGAATATCAGAACCTGAACTGAACAGGAACTGTGACTGTCTAATTTGAACCTGTAATTGATATCAGCTGAAACAAATCAGGGAAACATCCAAAACATAAAACTCTTAAAAGTACAATCTCTAACACAACGAAGACATTTCATGTCTGTAATTTCCTGCATTTTTGGTGGGCTGACTTACGAGGAAGCTTGTGTTTTCAGCCCCATCTCAGCTCAAATCCAAATTCCTCACTAACCAGAGACCCAGAACAGTTTAAATCAGACCTTCCTGTGTTCGCTACATTAAACGGCAGATTTCCATTGGTGAGGTGCATGTCGATTATTGAACAGAACTGTAATTAACACTACATGGGTTTGGTGTCCTCTGATCACAGCACTCAGAGGACTCATTCACACTCATTAACTCTCCACAACATTTAAACTGCTGCAGCTTGAATTTAAAAGCAGCTTTGTCTTTGTAGGATCAAAAACAACAGCAGTTTGGAAACGGTTTGTGAGGCTTTGTTGCAGCCTCGCTTCAGAAATGTACTTCAAATATAAAAGCTTATAATACCTTCAAATATTACCTCTAAACCACAGAGAATGCCAGATTTGGAAGATAAATTTTCCACTGAATAGCAGGGATTGTCGTGGACCGTTTTGGGGTTTGAACCAGCAGAGCTGGAAACTAAATCACTTAAAGTAAAAACAAATTAACGAGGCAAAAAAGTGTTCTGACAGGCATGATGGGTTATAGAAAAGGTGTAATAGAGAGACTGAATCTGATATCATATATAAATTTGCTAGAAGTCAGTTTGACGAACTTGGAATAGGAACTATGGATAGCCCTTACAAAAACTGACCCAAGAATTTAACATTTGAAAGTTCCAGTTTCCATTTTCTAGTCTCCCCTGTGAGAAGTCTATAACTCTGTCTTCTGTGCCATCTATACATTTAAGTGTTTTTTTGTCATTATTAAATACAAATGTACAAAGTGCGTCACAGTCAGAGGACACACATAAATTAAAAATGAACAATAAGTTAAAGGGAAAATTTGGTTATTTTTAATGTGGATGTCCAGTCAGTGTTGATGGTAAATGTAGTCCATTGAAGCAGCATATTCCTCAGTGTGTGTGCTATATTGTTTTAATGAGTCTTAAAAAGACATGTAAAATGTTTGATTTTACAACATACAGAAAAGCAAAAGGACAAAGAGAACAAGGGATGTTTCTAGACAAATATCTTTCAGTGTTTCTTCTAATTTTATTCTTAGTTATCTGCTGTTGATTTTACTATGGAGACAAACAAATAGAGAAAATATTCCAAAAATTACAAGCTTTCACCAACATCAAGCTTTGTTCTTCCTCAATTTTAATCGTTTTCTGTTGCATTTGTAAATTTCATAGTAAATTAAGATCGAAGAAAAGTACCGAACAGCATAATGTTGGGCTACTGCTGATACGGTTTCATTGTCAAATGGCTAACATGTGGTCCGTCATCAGCATAGACAAAGCCTTCAGCATCATGGGATTACTCAAAACTACAAATTCTGTGGATACTGCCATTCTAATTTAATTGTTGGAATTTGTCACCCAATAAAGTACCTAATTTACATTAACTTTTTTAGGAAGTGAAATGGGTGAAAGTGAACATAGCCTTAAACTAAAATAAAAAATAATAAATAAAAAAAAATTCAGCCAGTGAACTTTCTCCTTATTTCAAGACCTCGTTAAACACTAAAGTAACTCATTTGAGGGGCTAAATGGATAAAGGAACTGACAGATGGATGAGAATCTTTCTTTGTGGGCAACTGAAGGAGTCAGCTGGACTATAAACAGATTAGAACTCAACAAAAACTCAAACAAAATAAAAACTCAACAGATCTCAAAGCACAAAACCAGAAAGTTGTTGGATGAAGCACTTCTGCCTTAGCTGCTGGACAGAAACTAAAGTCATAACAATAAACACTAACATTTTTTTAGTAGCCAATCAGTGGTTAGAATTCAGTCAACCCTTTTTTGTGTCTCCAGATGGACAAATAAATTGAGGGTAGTAAAATCGGGGCAAAGAAGTGGCCGACAAGACAACTGAGACTATCTGGCTCATGTTCAGTGTCATTATATGCAGATGATGTGGCTTTTTAAATGGGACATGTAGGAATTTACAGCACGACAGATTCTGCAGCATGATGGATTCTGTGGTGTGATGGAATTTACAGTGTGAGTCAGCAAGGCTGCAAATTTCACTGCATGACGGACCTTACAAGGCTTTTAATTTTGCAGTGTGATGGATTGTTCAATGCACAACGTTGCTTGCTAAGTGACCGGTTCTGTCATAAGAAATTAACTACTGTGTGACGGATTTTATGGCACGATGGAAATTACAGCTGGAACTCTGCATTGCGATAGATTCTAGACAGTCCCTGTATCGGTGTGACAGAATGTACGACAGACTCTACAGATTTTCTTGCAGCATGGATTGTACACTATAATGGGCTCTGCAGTGCAATGGACTCTATGGGATATGGCTCTTCCAAAGTGATGGACTTTACAGCGCAATGGATTTTACAGAGTGCGGATGCCTGCTTTCCCTCAGAGTTTTAAATGTAAATGACACTGACTTTGGACTGAAATGTAGAGTCCAGAGTCTTGGAAACTATGAGCTGGACACAAAAACGCTGGAAAACTACACCTATAGGACCTTTTGAGGGGGCCATCTCCAAAGTCCAGATAAATCTTTGGAGAAGCAACTTTTAAGAATTTTGGAAAAGAACTTCAAATGAATCATAATGAACTTTTCTGTCTGGTGTGGTGATCCTCTGTCCTGTTGACAGACTTTTTGAAGTTATTCTTCTTCTGTTAGATCCGGCTTTGATGTTAATAATGAGCCATATATGAATTAATGGGCCTGCCTGCTTCTATACACTGTGTGTCCAGTGTGTGTGTGTGCGCGTGTGTGATGAAGATGATGATGAAGATAACAGCAGCCGCAGTGGTGGTGATGACTGCTGTGCCAGTCATGATGATTAAAATAATGATAATTAAAATTATTATGATCATAATCATAACAATGATAGATTTTATGATGATGGCAAGTCACTAATGATAATTGTTGATGTAAAAAAGCTAATTAGTATTATTATAATTATTATGCTAATTATTCAGTGCATTTTGAACCTGTGTTGTCCTGTCAGGGATATTTGGTTTACAGACATAAAATACACAATGAATCTGTCCCATGTACAATAAATACTGGAAATTATACAAATATGGTACTTAAAATTAAAATGTGAAAACTTAAGATGTTGAAGTAGATGAAAAGGGTGGTGAGATAATAATGACGATGACTTAGGACCAAACTGTGACGGAAACGGAAAGTCGCAGAGCAGAGTTTAATCCTACTTCCTGTTTGCACTGCTGTGGTTTCCTGTGTTTTCTGATTGGACGATATTAAAATGGTTAACCTTGTGTGTCATCCAGTCTGTTTCTATCCGGTACTTTCAGGGGACAACTAATGAGAATGGGCTCCTAGTCATTTTCTGCCTGTTTCTGCCAAATGCACACACAAGTTTCATAGAAAACAGTCACATGATGATTACCAAATTATCTCCATGACATGAAATGAGTTTTAAAGCCGGTGAGTTATCACTACAACTGCTGAACCAATTCCATCCACTGAGGAAGATGGTGAGATTCCTTTTGACTCTGGTTATATTTTTTCCCCTCTGGAAATTACAATTGTAAAGTTTTCTTTTAATGATATCTTCAAGGTTTCAAGATTCAAACAAGCTGTGTCACTGTTGATGATAGCACATTTTATACAGTGAAAACCTTTTATAGTGATCCCATCTGTCCGGGTCAAATTGATCATTATAACCGATTTACTATGTTCATTTCTCATGCAGATAACCGTCTAACTGACATTGGTATATCTATTAAATGAATATAAAGTCGTGAAACGGAAAGCTTTGGTGTTTACCAGCTGTTTCAAAAAACAGTACAGCTGTTTAAAATGCTTAAAATTTCTGTACAAACGTTATCTCTCCCAACTTGTCACATATGGACGCTTGGTCAAGATTCCTGGGTGTCACTTTTTAACGCCCTGGGTACCCTTTAGCATTGTTCGCAATAATAAATATGCAATGTCTGATTAGACTGTGAAATGTTGTAATTTGGTTAAGATTATGTACCAAAACTACTTGGATAGATTCAGGAAAACATCATGGTTTGGGTTAAAATAACTACAATATTTAATTGACTTAACTAAAAACAATAAATGTTGACTTTTTGTTTCAAACGGAAACGAACGCTGGTCTGCTGGCTGAAAGTCCGGTTTCTGGCCCATCTGCCCACCCCAAATGATTCCTCAGTCAGACTTTTCTTATATAGTACACCTGCTTTGTAAAATGACTGTAGTAGTATAATATTCTAACATTAAATAAAAGTAAGTAAGGCAGTAAGTAAAGTAAGTAAAGGCAGTCTAGGCCTATAGCAGCATAACTAAGGGATGGTTCAGGACTCACCTGAGCCAGCCCTAACTATAAGCTTTATCAAAGAGGAAAGTCTTAAGCCTATTTATAGAAGGATATGCGAGTAAAATACTCTTTAGAGCCCTGCATCTTCCATTCTGGACTCATTGCACCACTGTTCTTCTTATAATTGTTTTATTGCCTGGAGCTGTTGACTTCCCGTCACGGTTACAGTTAATGTTCTACATACTGCCACCTACTTTACCAGAGGGAATGGAGCAAATCCTTTAAAAACACACAACAGATTTATTTTTATTTTTTCATGAAGGTTGAAAGGTTTGACACTGTAAAATATGGGAGGGTTGACATATGCTGAAGGCGCTAAAGGGGTCACAAACTGACGCCAAGGGGTCTTGACGAAGTGTCCATGTGTGACGACTTGTGAGTTAAAATGGGTTGGCCAGACAGCAATCTGCAAATGTCAATTTGGCCGGTGAAGATAATGGTATGGTCTTTACTCTTCAATTCAGTTCAATTTTATTTATATAGCGCCAAATCACAACAACAGTTATCTCACAGCGCTTTCCATAAAAGAGCAGGTCTAGACCGTACTCTGTGATGTTATTTACAGAAGCCCAACAGTTCCCACCAAGAGCAGCACTAGGCGACAGAGGCAAGGAAAAACTTCCTTTTAAGAGGCAGAAACCTCGAGCAGAACCATGGCTCAGGGTGGGCGGCCATCTGCCTCGACCGTTTGGGGTGAGAGACAGAGAGAGAGAGAGAGAGAGGAACAGAGAGAGAGAGAGAGAGAGAGAGAGAGGAACAGAGAGGAAAAGAGAGGGATGGAAGGAGAGAGAGGGGAGGGAGGCAGCCTACACAATATACACACAGAGGTACAGACAGTAAAGGTGATGTTGCTATAGACTAAATGAAAAATGGTACAGATATTTATAGTAGTGTTAATGGTAACAATCGTAATGTTAATGATTATAATAACAATAATAATAATAAGACTAGCAACAATAGTCGTTGCAGCAGAGGGTGTCGAGCAGGAACACGGGGGCAGCAGGTGACCCGCAGCCACAGATCCAGACTCCACAGCTCCAGAGCCAGAAAACCTGCAGGAAGTGACAGGAGGAGAGAGGAGAGGGACGAGAAAG
>NC_060172.1:363486-389365 GCF_021292245.1 Micropterus dolomieu | reverse complement strand
GCTCAGTGCATCATAGGAAATCCCCCAGCAGTCTAGGCCTATAGCAGCATAACTAAGGGATGGTCCAGGACTCACCTGAGCCAGCCCTAACTATAAGCTTTATCAAAGAGGAAAGTCTTAAGCCTACTCTTAAATGTGGAGATGGTGTCTGCCTCCTGAACCCAAACTGGAACCTGGTTCCACAGGAGAGGAGCTTGATAGCTGAACGCTCTGGCTCCTAGTCTACTTTTGGAGACTCTAGGAACCACAAGTAACCCTGCATTCTGGGAGCGCAGTGCTCTGGTGGGGTAGTAAGGTACTATGAGCTCTTTAAGATAAGATGGTGCCTGACCATTAAGAGCTTTGTAGGTAAGAAGAATGATTTTAAATTCTATTCTGGATTTTACTAGAAGCCAATGCAGAGAAGCTAAAACAGGAGAAATGTGATCTCTTTTCCTGGTTCCTGTCAGAACACATGCTGCAGCATTCTGGATCAGCTGAAGAGTCTTAACGGACTCAACAACACTGCTAAAAGTCTCTGTCTGATCGTTGCTTGCAAGCTAAAAACTTTTTACCTTCTACCAACTGCTGTCAACAGCTGGTAGACAACTACACAACCCTCCAGAGGGTGGAGGAGTATTTCTTATAATTCACCAAAGACCCCTTTTTCTTCCTTTTAATAATAATAAATGACAAATCACTTTGATGTTATTTTAGACTGCATAAAGGGATGACTAATTCATGTAGAAGCGAGCTCTCCCGTAAAAGGTGATTGTAACACATTAAGTATTAACTGTGTTGATAGCAGTTGTAGTAGTAAAGTTTGGCAGCAGTAGCTTGTAAGTGTCTGACACTTTCTCATCCGTGCTGTTGATGGTAGCCGGTTGCCATAGAAACAAAGTGAACAGTCAGGTGGCCCATTTTTCCAAAATATATCACGACAAATTGCATCTGGCAGAGTTTTAATTATTTAACTCCGGGGAGGAAGGAGAAGACTGAGCAGAGTATCAGGAGAGGGATTCAAACCAGCAACCTCCAGAGAGGTGTGTGTGTGTGTGTGTGTGTGTGAGACATCTCTAAACTTCATCCTCAGTGATGAACGACACCACTGTTTTTCCCACGGCATCATGGGAAATCTCATCGTGAAAACACACTGAGAGTTTACACTGTGTGTGTGCGCAGAGATTAATGGGACTCGGAAAGAATGTGACAGAGAGAGAAATGAGTTAAACAGATGATAGAGAGAGAAAGAGTTGTAGAGGAGTACTTTGGTAGTTATATGAATAAAAAGAGCGAAAAGAAACTCCGTCTGCCGGTTTACTCCAAAACCAAATTGAATCTGTCCTTTTTTCAGACAAATTGGTGAGTTTATAACCAAGAAGAATAGCTTCATGTGGATATTTTTAAAAAAGATGGGAAGAAGAAAGAATTAGGAAGGTAACAAAACAGGAAAGAAAGATGGACTCAGAGGAGGGCCTGGAGGAGGACATAGAAGAAAAGGAAAGAAAAAAAGAATTATTGGCATTTTGTCTTACTTTATTTATTTAGTTTGACATTGTGTTCATGTTAGCTTATTCAGATTTGTTTATTAGGATAAACTCCTTGAGATGCAGTCTCGTTTTTGAGGGAGCCCTAACATATCACAATCACTAGAAGAGAGGAGTGACAAAATAAAGAAATACTATTATCAATATGTCAATGTGCAGAACAAAGAAAACATACTAATAATGCTAATTATGGAAACCTAAACAACATTACATCCTCAAAATGGCAAATACAGAATAACCAGTATGAGTGGATCACCAAATAAAAATACAATCAGTTTTAAACAACAAGAACAGGATATTTACAGAGTGACAGCTTCATTCATAACAGGAGTAGTCCATGTTAAGGTTCCAAGACAGGGTTTGCTTAAACAAACCAAGTGATCATACTGTAGGGATCTAAAAATCAATAGGTAAATTATTCCAGTCAGCTGGGGCTTTAAGCATTTGAACAAAGCTCTGTTGCCAATTGATTTCTTAGCATGAGGGACAGAGTAATAGAGCTGAGCCGAGTGCCTAACTTGATAATTTGGAGTAAAGGGAAGTTGAAACCAGTTAGCTGATTACTTGTTGGGAGGGGTCGACATTTCTGTCACCACAACGTCTTGCTAGAAGCTGTCAACTAAACATTTTTCACATTGATCAAAAAAGCAATGTAAAAGTTATTATTGGTGCATCCACAACAACACGTACAACAACAGCTGTGTTGATCTCGTCCACACTTGCCGACTCTTATTCTGCCGCTTTTTTCACGTATATGACAAATAAACTAGATGTAAGATTATTCTTATTCTTAATCTTAATCTCACGGCCTAAATTCTGATTGGTCGATTGTTTCTTCAGCTTTGGAAAACACTCATCAACAAGCACCGGAGAGGCATTGGCCCTCTCCGAAATCTGATTGGCCCCTGAAGTGCCCCTGTTTGCTTCATAGCACTTTACTGGCAGAATTTGGAAGAAAATGCAAAAATGGGAGAGGCGCAGGGTTATAACACGACCAGCTATATAAAGTATGGTCCCTCTGTGACCACTAATTTAGGTAAATCCCAGCTCAGCCCCTGGAAAACAGGCAATGGAAAGAAGAAAGGTGGAAATGAAGTAAGGATGGAAAAGTTCAGAAGGAAGAAGGGAAGGATTGAGGAAGGAGGCAAAGGAAGGAGGAGCTATCAAAAAAATAAAGAAGGTTTGGGATGGAAGGAAAAATGGGCAGGAGGTGGAGATAGAGACGAGAAGTGGGGAGAAAAGTATAAAAAGAAGAAAAGAAGACGTGTAAAGGAGTGTGTAAGTTGATAAGGTAAAAGAAACAAGGTAGGAGAGAAGAAAGCAAGGGGGGCAAACAGAGCAAATAGAGCACGGTGGGGTTCAGAGGACAATAGGAATGAAAAGGAAGACTGAGAGAAAACACAAGAGGAAGCGGTTAAAGAAAGAAAGAAAAGGAACAGGAGGAGGTGAAGAAGGAAATAAGGAGAGAAGAGACTAACAGCAGCAGTGTGTTATTATTCTAAATGTCTGTTCAGAGGAATCCCATTTTAGATAACACACACACACAAACTTTTTGTTGGAGGACAGGAAGACAGAGAGAGAGAGAAAATTGTAATTCATTTTCTGATAGTAGCCTAATCCTAATCCGTGGTTCCCATGGTAACATCTTCCACAAAGTCAATGGGAAAAGAGTAGAAACACTAAAATAATAAAACTGTTCACATTACGTTACTGAACTGAGCATTAAACTAAATACATTGACTTTACTCTGCATTATTGAATCATCTTAGACTTTAACAGGACATTTCAAAGCCTGTATGTAATGTTGTTGGATGTCAGGGAACAGTGGAGTCAACTCTGAGCTCATTAATAGAAGTGGTTTGATGTACAGTAGGTCAGATTTAAAAGCTCATAACACATTTTTAGTTTCTTAAAAGACAGAAATAATTATAATAGGATTTTATGAAATAAGTTTCACACAAAAACAAGATGTTGTGGTGCAAAATTATTTGACTTTGTCTGGGTAAAAAAGCGAGATAGGAAGTCAAATATTCAGAAAAGAAAAGGAGGAGGGGCGTTACAGAATGGGCAAAGAAAAGAAGAAGAATGAATTAAAAAGAATAGATTGGGGGAAGCGAGTAAAAAAGGTCTTAAAAAGACTATATTATGCTTTTTGGCTTTTCCCCTTCTTTTAATTATGTTATATATCTTTTTTCTGCACGTAATAGGTTTGTAAAGTGAAAAAGCCCAAAGACCAAACACTGCTCCTGAATAGTCCCTTTGCAACACATGTCATGATGCTCGTCTAAGTGGCTAGTTTGGCACACCCTGGTGGAAAATAACTTACCACTCTTAAACTCTTGGCGTGGTTGCTGGCTTGTCAGGACCCAATCTACTCTGCTTCTGATTGGCTAGTAGTCCTTAACTTGGTACTGCGTCTGCGCAACAAACAAACAAAGATCAAATAGAAGGGAGATGCTTCACTCGGTAGCCAAAAGGGAGCAGTCAATACACAGGGTGAAAAGAAGAGCTGCAGCAATGTGCAGAATAAAAAAATTATGGTGTTTTTTGAAAATGAAACCATGTAAACCTGTTCTGGTACAACCCCTAAATAATATTATGAACCTGAAAATTAGCATAATATGACCACTTTAAACAATGAATACAGAGTAAAAATGGTTTTGGTGATTTGCAAATGAAAACACATCACAGCATTGACATTAAAACTTTTTACATTCACAGCTCAGTGCACTGACACAGGAAACAGGATTTGGACCCAGGCAAAGACACCAGGCAGTGCAGATGCAGTTTTACAGAGTTTATTGAGACAAGGTGGATTTTACAAGTTAGATGAGGTAGACTTTCTAAGATATAGCAACATAAATCTATAATCCCAAAATCCAAATATATGGTCCGAAAAGCAGTGATGACAGGGATGACCTCTCGACATAGACATATGGTATGAAATGGAAACTAACAACAGGAAGACAAAGACATAAATACACAAGATTGAAGATAAAAAGACACAGGTGGAAACACTTAGACAGTTTCGAAAACCCGAAAGAAAGCAAAGCAAGACATGGACACAGGAGGCAGAACAAATTAAAAATAAAACAGGAAACACAAAACACAAGCACCAAACCACAACAAAAACAGCCCGAAAGTTTTTTATATATATATATATATTTTCTGTGTGCGCTTGTACCCAACGACATGCATCACTTGCAGATCGTCTGTCACTGACTGACAAAAGGAAAAAAAATATGTATGCCGCCAACTTTTCCATTGCATTCTGTCACAATTGCTCTCTCTTTCACTCTGTCTTTCCTGTCTTCAGTGCACCTCTCATTTCTCTGTCTGAACGGATTTGAACTATTTCATTTCATTTTCTCTGCATTGAGTCGTCTGCTACATGTCAGCATGTTTTTTCTCTAAAGCTGTTTTCAACCTAGTTAATGTGATTTCACAGCTGGAGCAGCAGTAGATACACTGGCACCTTGGCTGGATTTAAGGCTGCTTCTCTGGGCTCAAGAAGGTGAGCCTGCATGGGTTTTGTTCAGGGATGTTAAAGAGTATAACATAACATAATAATGAGTTAGATCAGTGGTCCTTAACCTGGGGTTGCGACCTGGTCCCAGGGGGGTCGTGAGAATGCTGCTATAGACACAAAAATAGAAAAAAAAACAACTTAAAAATAACTAGACGGACTACAGTTGTGAATGGAATCACTTTGGATGGACACTAATAATTTTGCACTGTTTAATCCAGTAATTGGCGGTAATGCCAACCGCTATAAAACGACAAAGAAGAATCAGACTCCAATCAAACAGAAAGCGCTTTGCATGTTCGAAAAGGCGAGGCACACAGCAATGCCTTTTTTGGATGAATTTAGAAAAGAGCAAAGCGCTGTGGTTTTTTTTAATGTTGCTAGGCAACCACCGAATCAGCTGTCCTTTCAGTTTAATCAAAGATTATAGCGCCAGCAATCTGTAATCTTTGGTTTGCCGCTAAGTACTAACGGTCATATTAGCAGAAACTTGATCACGACTCACAGATCTGCGTCTTTTATTGCTAATGGGTCGTGAAATATTTTCTACTTCAGAAAGGGGTCGGACTGCCAGAAAGGTTAAGAATCCCTGAGTTAGATTAACCATTAGCTTGATTGAAGCTCAGGCGTACACAACGCATTATTGAGATTTGAGTGGTGTGTGTGTCAGCTCGTCTGCAAGCCAGCGGTTTCCCATAACACCCTTATCTGTGTAGAGCCACAGTTAGACATACATTTATGTCTGTTTTTCCCAAAAATGAAATCAGGATTAAAGGTAGCAACCCAGAGGACAAAAACAACAAAAGAATCACCCCATGTATTGATCTTTTGGGTAAATTTTGTTGCAATCCATATACAGGTAAAAGCAAAGAAATGAATGACTCCTGTTGCTATGCTATAGGCTACACAATGGCCTAAGTGCGCCTCCTCAACAATGTAACTACATATCCTGGCTATAACGGTAGAGCCACTCTACCACATGGAGAGTGGACGAACTGCGATCACATCAGGCTGCTTGTGTTTCCAATGCTGAAGACAGCTGCAGCCACTGTATGTGACTCTTCTTCAGTAACAGCAGGCATTTTCTAATCTTCAAAAGCAACTTACTCTGCTGCTGTCATAGTTCTCTATTACAGTGAACATGATTATGTATCATGATTTGTACCCACCATGGACTGCATAAAAGTGGACATAGTCACAGTGGCGTCACCCATTGGTTTGTGGACTACCGTTCTGAAGCCTTGTGTTTTGCAAAACATGAAGATGGCCGTTTTGCAACCAGGCACAGGAAGTGACGATATTTGGATGAGACAGTGGTGCTAGCATGCTTGGTTAGCAGGGTGCATCCATAATTCGCTTAAACTCTGATTTTAACCAGAATGTTAGTTTTGTCGAGCGAAAAACAGGCTTAGAACTAAATGTACTTACGGAAAAAATTAACAGCCGACTCTAATAAGCTTTTCGACAGTGCTGGTTAGATTTATACAAGTCGCCTGATTGACAGGTCACGATAGTACCAGCTTGTCAATCACAAAGTAGTCCCTCACTTCAAGCATACCCTGCTTTATCATATCATCCACTATCAACCGTTTACTCTGCCCACCTGACCCTCCTCAACCATCTGACGCTGCTGGCCTATGCTCTAGGTTCCTGGAATACTTCCAGAAAAAGGCAGAAACCATCCACCAGCAACTGCAGCTTTCCAGCACCTCCCACCCAACCACACTACCGCTGCTGGACACAAACTCTTCAACTGTCTTCACACCAAAGGACTTCCTCTCCTCTTTTTCCCTGCTCAAAACAGCTCAAGTTCTTGAGCTAGTGTCAAAAGCAAAGGCCACAACCAGCAAACAGGATCCAATGCCGACTGCCTTGGTCAAGGTATGTCTTCCAACACTGGGTCCCACACTAGTCAACATAATCAACACCTCGCTGTCTTCTGGGGTGGTCCACACCAGCTTTAAAAATGCTGCGGTGATCCCTACGCTTAAAAAACCTGGCCTGGACCCAGAATCCAAACCACTACCGCCCAATCTCCAACCTACCTTTCGTATGCAAGTTATTGGAAAGAGCTATGGCTGCCCAACTCAACCACCATATGCTACATCACAACCTCTACGAGCCATTTCAATCTGGTTTCAGGACACATCATAGCACAGAAACTGCTCTCATTAAAATCACTAATGACCTTCTCATGGCAGCTGACTCTGGCCATGTCAGCATCTTAATTCTTCCCGACCTCTCTGCAGCCTTCGACACAGTCTCCCACTCTATTCTTCTCACTCGCCTCTCCGAACTCATTGTCCTCACTGGTACTGTGTATTCTTGGTTTCAATCCTATCTCACCAACAGGCAACAATACATCACCCTTAAGGGCATCTGCTCTGAATTGGCGCTAGTCTCACACGGCGTGCCTCAAGGATCAGTGCTTGGCCCACTACTGTTTAATATCTACATGTTACCTCTTGGGAAGATCATCCGGAAACATGGACTACACTTTCACTGCTACGCCGATGACACCCAGCTCTTCAGCACTAAACCTCTTACTCCCTTTCCACCAGTGTCGCTTTTCAATTGCCTGAAGGACATAAAGAACCTGATGGACAGTAACCTCCTCAAACTGAACAAAAACAGAACTCATGGTGTTTGCCCCACAGTCACTTCTCAAAAATGTTGTTGACATCACATTGGATGTGGATGGCTGCTCAATCTCTGCATCCCCTCAAGTACGCAACCTGGGCGTCATCATGGACCATCATTTACATTGAACATCATGCTGTATTGAAGTAGACTTGTAACTAGCTACTGAGATCATAAACTCATTAGGAAAGTGTTTACTGAGGTAATAAATTAGGTGGGAATTAGGGTCATTTTGCCATCGTATCTAATGGAACCAGACTTCTTTTTGCAACCAGTGGAGTCGCCCCCTGCTGGATGTTAGAAAGAATGCAGGTTTAAGTTACTTCCACATATGCTTTCATTTTCAGACTCCAAGGTTCCCGCTTGGAATCAACAGGTGAAACGCACCTCAATGCTGAACTATAATCTGACACTGGAGATGACTACAGCGAGAGCTACCGTCAGGTAAACACACACAGTCTGACCTGATACTTTAAGCATTCATTATGACATGAATGTGAACTTCAGCTGTCAGTACAGTGTGTTTACTGGCTGAACCTCAGCTCAGTTCTTCGTTTTCTTCGAGTAATTAAAATCTGCTGCGACCTCTGAGAAAACTTTTGTTTCTATATGAAATTTTGCTTTGCACTGCAGAGACTTAAAGGCGTGTGTGTGTGTGTGTGTGTGTGTATGTGCATGCTGACAGTGGATTAGTTTTCTCTCTGACAGCAGCGAAACAAGGAAAAACAGATAATGTCACAGTGACTCCTCCTATCTGCTACTCTCTTCTCCTCCTTTACTCGTCTCTCCTTTTAGATCCTCCTTTTACCTCCTTTTTCCCTCCCTACTCCCCTTTTTACTTCCCAATCTCCCTCTACCGCCCTTATTACTCTCCTCCTCTCTTTCCTCTTCCTTATCTCCTTTCCCGCCCTCCTTCCATCCTCCACTCATCTTATCTCCTATCCTCTCCTCCTCTCTTATCTCTTCCTAATCCTCCTTTCTTCTGTTCTGTCTCGCTGGTTCATTTCAATATGAATGAAACTTGAGCTGATTTTCCTCGAGGCGAAATACTCACTCATACAATCACACACGCACGCACGCACACACTCACAGCCACTTATGCTAAATATTCATTTGCATTTTTCGTCTCTGCAAACTGAATTAATTTAATTTCTGTTCAGCTTCATTCACATTGAGACACCAAAACTGGACTCACTGGCTTATATCATATTTTTGTGTGTGTGTGTGTGTGTGTGTGTGTGTGTGTGTGTGTGTGTGTGTGTGTGTAAGGCATTTACTAATCTGTTACCAGAGTTAGATTTTGAATAACTTCAGGTTTAGGTGAGATTGAGCTTTTCAGGGCATGAATATAAACTACTATAATGTCCCTACAAGTGATAAAGAGTGTGTGTGTGTGTGTGTGTGTGTGAGAGAGAGAGAGAGAGAGAGAGAGAGACATACACATTATCCTCTGCCTTTGTTTCAGTCTAATGAGGAAGGAGTCCAACAACAGAGAATAATACCATTTTACCATGGCAACACAGAAGAATCCCGGACTCTGATTGGAGTTTTTTTGGATAATTTAAAATTTCTGATTCTGTGTCAGAATATATTTCCATATGTTTATGCATCACTTTTGTGGGGGAAGCAGTGGGGATACTGAATTTTACAAGCAACATTAACTAAGAACTGTTCATATATTTTATATATTTAAGCAATAGTTATACTATCAACAGGTTTTTAGCCATGCTAGCAGCAGTGCTGGTCCAGACTGAGATAATGAAAAGATGAATTGCCATGACATTTTGTACAGACAATCATGTTCTTCTCAGGAGGATTTGTAATCAGTGTCGGGCAGTAACACGTTACTGTAATAATTTTACTTTCCCCAGTGACTGGTAGTGTAAGGGATACTATTTACAAAATAGTAACAGATACTAATCCAAGTAATGCTGCGTGACTGTGTTACCAAAACGTGAATGCACCAGAGCTTATGTTGTTCACGTCAGCTGTTAACCAAATACTAAAGGAAGAACGGAGAAAGAGGGACATTGGCATTCACAGTCTAAAACACAAAGAACATTGTCGTCCGTTGTAAACTTGCGACCAGCAAAAAGCTTTCAACTGCAAAAATGTTCTACATCTGAAAGTAACATGTGATGCAACTAGTTACTTTTATTACTCAGTAATAAGTAAAGTAATATTGTTACTTTTTAAAGGAGTAATAAGTAAAAAGTAACTTGTTACAATTTCTGTAAACTGTTAACTATCCAAAAGTGTTTGTAATAACTTTGAATCCTTGAGTTTTCATTTAGCACCACCAACAGATCACCAACAGAAGTTTAAACCAAATATTTGCAACATAGGTGACATTTCCATCACCTGAACTTTGATTTTAGTGCTAATTAGCAAATGTTAGCATGCTATCATCATGCTAAACTTCAAGTAGCTATGATTGATTTTTAAACACTGTGAAAACAATGTAACTATGTAAACTTGCCATTTTCCTTCCATTTGCCTTATTGTTTCTGTTTTTATTTGTCTCTATGTATTTTTATTTTTAGCACTTACCTGTTTTATCATGTAGCACTTTGGGATTTGCTTAAATATAAAGTGCATTACAAATTAAATTTATTAGTAGTAGTAGTAGTAGTAGTATTACTATTACTATGTGAAAGTGGGCTCTCGTATTGATGAACCTACACAGAATATACAGAACTTTATTGTGAGTCTCAGCTCGTTGTTTATCTGTCCGGCCCACAACTTTACGGTTCTCTCACTGCTCTCATAGCGTCATGAAGACCTGATCATGGAACAGTTTGATACTTGCCCAAACAGTGTGTGTGTCTCAATAAAAAGTTGCTGTCTGAACTGTAGGAGATAATTACTTTGTAATGTTCAAATAGCATTCGGAGATCTTGCAACACTGATAAAATTTATGAGCAAGAAAATGGTTTGATATCTTGAGATAATGAGACATGAAACTATTTCCCAAAAAATATTAACGCCACAGAAACATTAGAAAATGACATAATTAAGTTGTGATTACAAGAAAGCAGATGTCAGAGATATCAGATGATTAAATTTTTATCTTGGTGACGAAAAATGAAATGTAAGTACCATAAACTACGATGTGTTATAATGCTCTCACTATTAACTAAAAACATAATTAGTAACCACAGCTGCTCTCAGAGTGGCAACCCAACAAGAAGATGTTCAGGTTCTTTGTGTATTGTGGTTAAACTGAAGCCAGTAACTGTTTTCTACATCATGGAGTCACAGCTCAGGAGGAGAAGATCTGCATATTAATGCGGTCAGTGTGGATACTGCACCACACACATACACTTGTGTTTCCATCACTTTTGGGCACACTAAATGGAGTTACAGTCATTCTCTGGAGACTTACCCTAACCTTAACTCAAAAAAAGCGTTAGCTAAATGTAATGTAAACAAGTCTTCATCCTAAAATGTTATGATTTACGATTCGGGGACCTGCGTTTTGTCTCCATAAGGAAGGTGAGTACCCACACTGTGACTGTGTAAACAGGTTTATGTCCCCACAACATTAGTTATTCACAGTCCCAGAAACAAGGACAAACATGTCACTTTCGCTTCTTCTTTGGAGAAAATAGATGAAAAGGAAGATTTCCAAAACTGTAGGCAGCAGCAACACAAATCACAAAACTCGCTTTAAAAGAAACACTTGTTCAGAGAATTTTTTTGTTTTGTAAAAAAAAAACATCTTTGACATCACCCTCACAACTTCATGCCTTACCTTAACCCTTACCCTACCCCTAACCTTAACCTAATTGTATCCTGAACCCTAAATTCTTCACCTCCAAAAAGCGTGTGCATTCAGGTTAAAGTCCCCACCAGGATATAAAAACATAAAACACACACACCACAGATCAGTTGGTTCGTGTTTGTGGGAAGATGTCTCACTCTGCTGCTGTAATTTACATCTGTTCTGTCTTGTTCATGGCTCTGACTGCAGATCAGCTGAGAGCTTGAACTAGTGTTGGTTCAGTGCTTAAGTGTGTATTTTTTAATTAGTCCTGTTACTGATCACATGATCACTCATCATACTGTGACACTCCCTGGATGTGTTTGCATGGAGCCTTTTAATCACCCTACCGAAGATTAATCCCTCATATAACCAACTTTATCAGTTTACCTCACCTTTCATTCAGAAAGAAAAACTTTTATTAACTTTTGAAGTGGAAAACTCATGGAATTTTTGGTAACACTTTCTATGAAGGTCATCGCTATAATGACTTATGCATATATTTATAACACGATATAATGTGTCCATAAGACATTATATCAATTGTTATAATCACTTACAAACATGCATTAGGCGCTATAGCAAAGTTCATAATGTATTATGACCTTTTGATTTAATGTTTTATAACTAATATTAATACCAGTTTATATCAATGTGCGACAAGAATCTCCGACCATGTTCCATAACACATTATAACCACCAACTCTGCCTTGTTATAAGAACACTTTAGTCACCATTTACAATTAGTGATATAAAATAGAATAATAGCTTATAGTAATGTTTAAAGCTATATAGCATGTCTTTGTTTGCTTTAAGTAAAGTGTTAAAATATCTATCCCTGTATAATATATTACAGGTGGACATAATACCATATGAACTAATTATAAGACCTTATAACACGTAATTGTTTGCTTTAAGTAAAGTAACACACATTTTGCGCAGGAAAACAACTTTTATTTATGTTTCTTCACTTTATGAACAATCTGTATGAATTTTGAACATTTTGCACAAAAACGCAACATAATTACATCAAGGACACTCATTGTCAGGGTGGTGAAAGATCGCTTAAGAGATGACCTGTTGCCGACCAACATCATGTAAGAAGAGGCTCAGATGTTGTCACAGATGAATGGCGAGCCTGTGGACGGGCCCTAACAGATGCAGTGGACGATTAAAGACAACCACTTCACAAAACGTAGCCTATTAAAAGACATCTTCTAAGTTTGGTTGACTACTATTGTGGGAAGGAGGGACAAAACATAGGTTTAACAGGCTGACGCTCATTAGATTGCTGGTCTGTTTTGGGGAGAACAGCCAGGAAGGGTCTTTTAAGTCTTTCTCATCCTGGATTTATGTTTTATGTCAAGTTTCCCTTGTTAGGTTTAATGTAAAAAAACACAATTGAAATGATTGATTCTGTGTGCCATGGCACATAAAGGTGTCAGTTGTGAGAATCGATTTAATTGGTAGTCATCAATGGTTGAACATTATCTCTCACCTAATTTTTTCACTCTCCTACAGCAGCTCCCACCTTCAGCACAGAAAGCATAACTACATTAAAATTTAAAATATCATATTCTAACATTTAAATGATGAATGATGAATTTGCAGGTGGCCATTTAATGTCTAGCTAACAAGCTGTCTTGCCCACTAGAGAGTTGTTAGTGAGTGCAGTTTCCCTTGGTGGATCTTTGTGTGCAGCTTGATATATCAAGATCAGATGCTTCAAGAAAAACGTGTCTACTGAAGATAAGAAGATGGAAAAGCTCTTGTTCACCGAGGTTCACAGTTCATGGAGTTTCTGGTCTTCCAGACTTTATGGTATTTTACTTTGTTTGCTGACCTTTGATTGGGTGAAGTCTTTGAATTGTTTGTACTGGACAACACTGAGTGACCAAACACTAATTAATGACCAATCAATAGTGAGCGTGTAATTCACAGCCAATTAGGAGAAAGAAAGAGCAAGCCTGACAGAGAGAGAGAGAGAGAGAGAGAATTACTGGGAGAAATGCCAGAATGCCAAACGATTACAGCAAAATATATCTCCTCATGTCACAAAATAAATTTAATAAATAACATAAAATTACTTCTACATACTACTGACCTATGGCATGTGTATTTGTTTTATTTATTTGATGAACCATATGAACTGAATATCATTTTTATTTATTTATTTAAAAATATTTTACACACAAACACACAAACACACACACTTTTTACGGTTTTATTTACTTTATTTAATGAACTGTACAAAATTAATTGTTCTTTTGTATTGTATTTTAAGTATTTTGAATTGGATTGACAGAGAGGGAGAGAGAGCTTTGAGGTAAATGGAAATGTTCAGAGGAAATTGGTTGTTTCCTTGAGACAAGTAAAGAAAATGGCCAACTCTTTGTGTGTGTGTGTGTGTGTGTGTGTGTGTGTGTGTGGTAATTATATTAGCAGTCAGGGTTGATGGATGATTGAGGTTCTATCTGCAGCCCGAGGCCCTGAATGCACCTCAGCACTATTAATCTGACATTACGACACTGTGTTTTGTGTGTGTGCGTTTGTAGAATGTTGACTACAGTTTAAAGAAAGTTTCAATATCAAACTGACTTCACTTTGGGAGTCAGTCAGTATGGGAGTCCATTTATTCCAAGACAGATGTAACAGCAGTGCAAAGACTGGGTAGACTTCCTCAAACTTGATTTAGGACCCCACATGTGTTTAGTTCAGAGTAAACACAGAGCAAATTCTAGAGGTGGTGTGATTGTATCCAAAGACGATGGAGAAAAAAACAAGTATTCTAAGTGGTGCAAACTGAGGCAAAAAAGTCCCAAAAAACCAAGCAGCTCATTATAGATGAAATTACCCATGGCCTGATAACCTTCACTGTCTATTTTGCAATTCATTAGGCTGCGTTCAGGCCGACTTTAGCCCTGCATGAAAAAACGCAGTGCCCGCATTCATTTGAATTAGGCTAGTATGATGGAGCAGTGGCAGTGCCAACACAGAGGGGTCCGCAAGAACAACGTAGGGTCGTCGGGCAAGAAAGTTGAACCTGACTCAACTTTTCTCAGACTTTTTAACAAGAAGGCAGTATGGTTGCTGTCTCACCATTGTTGCTTCAAAAGATTAAATAATTGCTGCCATGTTAACAGAATTGTAAAACATTGTCTCAGACTTTTCTACTACTCTGTGCAGTGTTTCAGTGTGATCAGTAATTTAAACTGGACTTCCTGAAACCTGAAACAATTCGCCCCCACCTACACATTTCTTTGCTTTGTTTTAACGCAGGGATGTATTTGGTCTTTGCAGACGTCTGAGTACAATGCTGGATTTTGTGCAGAACGTAAGCACCTCAGCTGCCCACTTCCGTGTCCATTATTTCAGGGCCTTTCAGCTGCAGAGTGGTGCACTGCAGCAGCCAAAACTGGTCCCAACTACACCCAAACACAGCCGCTAGCCTGTTGCTCAACAGTAAATGTCAAGTTATTGAGGATTCTTGGGTCAATTAGGGAATCAAGCCCCCAGGCTGTATAAAGAAAAGTTATGTTTACACCATACGTTTCACACTTTGTGGCCCAATGACCTGGCATATTTTAAAGAACAATAAACTCCCTGTGAGAATGAGCTCATTATACAGAAATCAATCTCAGTGAATCTAAGTGCCCATTTTGCAAGTCTGATTCGGTGTGAAAATGCTTTAAATGTGTCAGATAATAATAATAATTATAAACAGTTTGGTTTTGTAACCTTCACTGCGTTTCATTTGGCACGAATTCACTTGAATGCAACACCTCTCCCCTCTCTGTGTCTCTAATGAGTGGTTTCAGTCTCTTGAAAATGAAACCTTTTATTCTCCTGCTGTCACACTGCAATAGGCATCAGTGTGTGTGTGTGTGTGTGTGTGTGTGTGTGTGTGTGTGTGTGAGTGTGCGCGTGCGTGTGTGTGTGTGTGTGAGACATATATTACCATATCAATAGTTCTCTTGTCTTTCCACCCACCCACCCACCTCTGTCTTTCTCTGCTGGGGTGTAATTGTGGCTGATTATCAGACGAGCGCTGTTATCAACACAACACACACACAGGGAACAAAACAAACCCAGTCAGTTCACTGGAAGAAGAATCTGAAAGAATCTGCTGTTGAACTCTGTTAGTTCTACTGAAACTCTAATTTTAAAAACTCTATTTTTAAAAGCGTTGCTGTGGCTGTGACAGCAGCCTGTGGGGCTCATAATCGAGCTACAACATGTGTCAAGTAAACAATGAAACGATGCCAGGAATTTATCAATATCCATGTCAATACACTCCTGAAAACATATCTAGATGCAAGATGCAAGAAGCAACTAATGATCCTTATCGTTAATCTTGTTTACATTTGTGACATTGTGTATCCACCTTTCTGTCATGATTCTTCATGAGGTCACTTTAAAAAACCCTTAAAAACCTTTAACAAAGGTAGAAGCATTAGAGAAGAGATCTGTCTTCCTTGTCAGACATATAAGCTTTTTAACTGCTGCTCTCTTGTAAAGTTCAAATGAGCCAGACAAATAAACTTGCTTGATTGACAGTTTATAGGCAACTGCATGTCCAAAGTCACGGCACTCTGTACGGCTGGAAAATTGTGCTTGGTCCTGCTTTGGGTTTAGAACAAGCTTCTGCACCAAATTAAAGATTTGGAGTCAAACAGATCAGAAGAATCACAGAAGGACTGGTGTGTTGTCAATAGCAATACAAGCGTACAATGCAATAACTATAAGCAAAGCTTTCGGTCTACCTGTTGATCTTCATTTCAAACTGTCATCCACCGTTCATGAGCTTTGGGTAGTTAACCAAAGCATTAGATCAGGGATACAAGTGACTTCAAAAAGTTTCCACTGCTGGATGGCTGGAACCAAACAGTTTTGAGTGAAGTCTAAAACCTGTAATGGTGAGTGCAAAGTATATAAAGAAAATCTGTTTCCATCAGCATTTACAAAATCTTGTCTTAAACACTTTACCAACTTTTCCACCCCAGACACCAAGAAATCTCTGGTCTTACTTTTAACCACTAGTTAAACACTGGATTTCAGGGGTTAAAGGGAGTCCTACTGTAGCTATGACAGAGGTTCTGATTCTTAGTTCAGTGTCATAATCACCTGTGAAGAGCACTAGATGGATATTTCAATTGTGATCAGGCCCACAGTGAATGTGTTTACATTCTGTAGGGTTCCATGCAATCTCTATGTTGAAGTTCATTCATTGTGACAGAGAGCGTCAGGTTTGCAGGTTTGCTAGATGTGTGTTTCTGAAAAGGAGATGATTCTTTGCTGTATAGGGTAAAAGTGGAGGTATGCTTGAAACAAACTAGGTCACACGATGTGTCACCTGAAAGCATTTATAGCTGTTCAACAAGGCCATGCTCAAAGACGGGCTGAATAGCCGATGAATGCGATAATCATTCAGATATAGGGATAACATCACTGCCCTTACTGTGCGAAGTGCCATACCTAAAGGAAGCTGCTTGGTTTCTTTTCGGCCCTGCGTATAGTCTGTCAGGCCCTACATACATCCCCAAAATACCCCAAAAAGCTTCACCAATCTGTAGGTAGTAGGGCGGGCAGTGCACACTAAGTGTTGATTGTGACCTGGATGAGCGCATCTCTAACTTCATGGATAGTAAGTGAACATGTTCAGCAAGATTTTAATCCAAGTCATACAAACTGTCAAACAGTAGAAGTGTGAGGGACAAAATTGGGCTTTTGCTAGTGAAAGAAATACCAGTGAGAAGAGTCTAAAATATGCTTTGGTATTTACACTTAACTAAGAACAATTTGTAGAGATTTATTTTTACTGTGATATTTAAAGAGTGTTTCTTTTGACTTGTGTTAAAAAGCTTAATTAATCCAATAGTCAAAGTTGCAAAGCAGTAAAGCATGAAAAAGTAATTTAGTTTTTCTGCTGTTAAAATAGATTCAGTCTGTCACCTTTCCTCTCTGGTAAATAGATATGTAGTGTGAATGTGTGTGTTTATCTGCAGTTAGTTTGTGAGCAACTATAATTGGCTCCTGCAGGAATTCAGCAGCAGAAACCAGCCAATCGAAGAGCAGGAGGTTTCACACCAATCAGCAATTTTAATTATTTACTAACGAGGCTCGATATTTCTACTAAATGTTGACATATTCTGTTTCTTTTTGTAACCGCTATTTTCACACCTTCACCCCCTACTGCACCTCACGTGTCTGAAGAGAGTTCTGTGAATTGTCTTTCCCAAAGTTTATTACTAACAAGAACTGTGTGTGTGTGTGTGTGTGTGTGTGTGTGTGTGTGTGTGTGTGTGTGTCACAGCCTGATATATCTTCTTCTTCTGAACCATAGAGTTTCATTGTTATCCAGAAACTATTAATTAATAAAAACACATCAGTGAGCCTCACTGTGGCGCTAGGCAACATGCTCCTACATCACTATTAACACACACACTGTAGTTTATTCTGACTCAGTCCCACATACACAGTCCTGCTGCCCCAAATACTCACTAGAGCACCACTTGTGGATTAATCAGCCATTGAAAATAGTCCCCAACAAATGTACTATTTCCTTCTGTTTGCTTTGATAAAAACCACACTGAGCAGCTGTTTCAGGAAATTTCTGGGCTTTTCCAAAGCTTTCTGTCTTCAGTAGGGCTTGGGGTGGAGAGCCAAAAACAGAGGTTTAGGTATTGAGAGACAGACTAAGACCTTGTTGGTTTTGGTCTTTCATTTGTGAATGATCAGACAAATGTAGAATGTAACACCAAACATACTTTATAAAATTTTGATCTAAAGAAAAATATGGATAAGGCTGTGAGATACTGTCTAATACTTGACAAAAAAAGTTTACATTTAGGGCATTTAGCAGGCGCTTTTGTCCAAGGCAACTTACAAGAAGTAGAGTAGAAAGTGAAAAAGCAATAGATCACTGTCAGTAGATTAAGGATGTCAATAGAACAAGTTTCAAGCACTCATAATTGCTAGGTTAGCCATTGCTGGTAGATAGCTAGGCTATGATGCTACACAGTGCTAAATACAATTTTAACCCGTAAGTGCAGTGAGTTAACCTTGAGTTTAAAATATATTATCACATATATAGTGTGTATCAAAGTTGAGAATGAACTGAATATGAAGCAGCTGAAAAGTTGTCGGCAGAATTAGGATGCAACATTTGAAAACACGCAGCCCACTCGTCAGTTTCAATGAGGTCTGTCTGACATAATTTTTTTTAGATGGGTCGGATTTTGCAACATCATCCAGCAATCAAATATGTGCAAGCAGACATTCCTGGTAGATTACTTTGTAACTTGACCAGCATATTTCTACCGTTTACCTCGTGAATGATTCCCAAAGATAAAAATAACTTTCCAGAGTTTTAAAATCCTGTCTGTGAGTATTACAAACCATTGTGCAGTGTTTTGGCTCTGATCAGCCTTCAAACTCATGGATCCGTTACTCAAACGTACCTGAAGCAACATGTCCACATCAACACAGCCCCTTGCAACACATGGCTGTTTTTGGTTGGAACAACCACTAACAGCAACTACACAGCTCACATCTTGTCAAACTCGCAATGCAGACGTGGGCTGTAGGAAATTTCTACAAACAAGGCCGAAAGTGTTTTCTTTAGCGACTGACTATTCTAGCCAAATACTCCTTCTAATACCAGCATTTTTGTGAGGGATTTTTTCACTGTGCACACCTGTTTGTTAATCTAAACCAGGGCCCAGGCACCAGCTGTGGCTTCTGAGGTGCTTGAGCACTGTTAATATTTTTCTCCACCACCAAATAGTCAAACTTAATGTGAATTAGATCTAAAGGTGTTGCCTGAGAGTAGGTGTCTGACTGTGTCTGTCATAATTAAATCACTCAGGTTACCAGATTCTGAGTCACATAACCAGAAACATTAAGCAGGTGTGTTTCAGAGTAGCAGCTGGAGACTCAGGGGGAACTTTGTCGTGCTGAACCAAACACAGCACCAGCAAGTATCAAATAAATGGTTAAAGTTACTGCTCACACACTGATAGAGACAGCTGCATCAGTGAAGTCATTTTACACACAGCTGGTTTGGTGTTTTATTATTTTGTAGCCTTCTTTGACTTCAATTCAGCTTTCTGTACTGATGCTGAATAAATAAACAACTAAAGGAGGATAGTGACAAAATTATGCAGTCTTTGCTTATAACGGTCAATCAGTAATAACTCATAAGATCAGCGTGTACTGTGTTTTTCAGAACTGACATTAGCTGCGTGTTTGATGGTGATGAGAAATATAAAACCTGACATACTGTGGAGTGCATGTAAAGTGCACCTTTATGTCCCGTGCCACATATGAAAGCTGTGCTTCTGACTATTCTTTTTAACAATTTTTCATATATAATAAATCTTGCAAGGGGAGGTTGAACAAAAATAGACCCTAAAAGACCCTCCACTGCTCCCAAAAAAGTCTGACTTCCTTGCCTTGAGCAACATAAAAATGACAATACCCTTCTCCTTTTTCAGCCCCCTTTAATCTGTTTGCTACTGATAGCAGTGTGTGTGTGTGTGTGTGTGTGTGGAGGTTGGAGCTGATAAGAAAAGAAGAAGCTCTTTAATAGAACAAGATGACACACAGGATAACAGAATGTGTGGTCTGTTACTTTCTCCATCTGTTTTATGTCAGCTGGAGTTACACTGATTTCTCACACACACACACACACACACGGTGTGATAATACTACACTTGTGAGGACCCTTACTGATCTTAACCCCAACTTTAATGTTACTTTAACCCTTAACCTAAGTTTAAAACCTCAAACAGCTCTTTGAAGAAGAGAGGACTAGATACATTTGGTCTTACTGTCAAGGTATTACTAAAGAAGTACAAGGAGCGCACACACAGCAGAGTGGGGACTATTTCAGGACTACAGGGGGATCTTATCACCTCTGGGATATTAATTGGTGTTAACTAATGACACCTCCTGTACCTATGAAGCTGTGTCTACACTAAAGGCCAATTTATATTTACTTGCACATCAAAACACTAGTTGGCGGTGGGGTTTCTATGTTCCACTGAGTTGAGAAAATGTCTCGTTTGGCCACTATTAAAATTGACAAAGTACAGAGCACTTCCTAGGGGCTTGCAGGAAATGTGATGCTACCAAGCAAACCAATCACACTTTTTGCAGTCTGCGAAGCCGCAATGTGTAGTTTCATTTTACGGGACATGCGCATCAGCCTACGGCGAAGGGTACGCAGCTTCCCTTTGGGTCCAGCATGCCGTCTGCGTAGAATTTCATTTCAAAATGGCGTTGTTTGATTGTGATCAGTGTTGGTTGCTTTGTTGTAGAAAATACTACAAACACAGAACACTAGTGGTTAAAAGTAAGACCAGAGATTTCTTGGTGTCTGGGGTGGAAAAGTTGATAAAGTGTTTAAGACAAGATTTTGTAAATGCTGATGGAAACAGATTTTCTTTATATACTTTGCACTCACCATTACAGGTTTTAGACTTCACTCAAAACTGCCCCAAAAAATAAAGCATAAAAATCACTGGATTCTTAGGGGTCCAGTGTGTAATATTTAGGAGGATCTGTTGACAGAAATGCAATATAATATCCATAACTATGTTTTCTGGGGTGTGTAAAGACCTTACATAATGAACCATTATGTTTTTATTACCTTATAATGAGACATTTCTATCTACATACACCGCGGGTCCTCTTACATGTTGCATCGCCATGTTTCCACAGTAGCGGGAAAAAAGGAAAAACTGCTTTACAGAGCGCATGTTGAATACATGCAAAGAAAAGGAGAAGTAGTAGTAGTCGTCTGGTTTGTTGGAAGTAAGAGAAATGAAATTCGGACAAATGGAGGACCACATTTACTATTTAGCAAAAGAGCCGACAGAGAGTGTCGGCCACCGTAGCTTCTCCTGCACACTTGGTGAGCAATGGCTGAGGAGATGGTTGCAGTTCACAACCATCACCAATAGATGCCAGTTAAATGTACACACTGAACCTTTAACCACAGCGTCCCTGTTTCAAGTCTAGATCGGGGTCTTGTTTTATGTAACCCAACTGTGGACATCACAGGGTCCACAAGGAAAACACACGCACACAAAGAGCATCTTGAGATGTTATTTTGAGAAATAGCAATGAGTTGCCCTTATATATCAGAGTCAATAGTGCTCCATTATGTAACCTTTATATATCATCTTAAAAACATTAAAAGTTATAGTTAATGGAAACCAGTGTTAGCATTTTTGTTCATTTTAATTTATCTGTTTTAATCAAATTTTAGTCAACAAAAATGAAAGACAGTCTAATAATCTAGTATAGTCACATTTTCATCATATATTTTATGCCATCAGTTACAGTTACCATGGTTACAGGTGTAATTCGTCTCATCTGTGGTGAAATTAGTGGAAAGCGCACTGTTGACCCATTCTCACACACAGTATCCATGTCTCTCCACTCTGCAGTAATACAACAGACGGACTCTCCTTAGTAAAGGCTACTATGGGCAATGTTGCAAATGAATCAGCAGTACTGCTTTATAGAAATTAATAAAGGACTTAAGACACATGACCAGGCAACAACAGACAGTCCTGTTTGTTATTTTTATCTATGCACATGTTATGTTCGAAGATTTATCCATGTTGGTTAGCCCAAGTAATCAGTAGTGGACAGATCAGCTGATTCTACAGTATTAAAGTCCAACTGAAATCACATTTAGTCGTCCTGTTGTTGTTAATATTAAAAGGAAGAAGAAAAAGAGGTGTTTGTTGAAACATCTAAATATTAATTTTCCCCTCTGTCTGCTGGAGAGGAGTATGAAAGGCAAAGTAAACAAACTTGTTCTGTAGCCTACATGTTGTTGTGCTACTCGCCCCAAAAAGCATGTTTGTTTACACACGGGCGGAGAGACCATAGGTACAGACACACAACGACTCCAAGCAATTGCAAACCTTTGATCAGCACCACGGACAGCAGCCAAAGTGCCAAACGCAAATCTTACAGCCTGCCCTCAACTCAAACCTGCTGTCTCGGACTATCAAACAACCAAAATAGCTTTATTTTAACAAATAACACAAACTAGCTGACAAAGTATGTCAATAACCACAGAACAAAGCACAGCAACTCACAATGCCAGCACAGTATGAATGAATGAATGACAGCATCTGATCATGATCCACGTGGCAATAGTCACTGTCCCTTGTGGGCCCTTATTATCAGCTGGGCCCAGGTGCATTGCAGCGGTTGCACCATTGGTACTATGCCAATTGGCAGACAGCATATTGTTAGTGGTATTGACGAGTAAAACCCACACCACCATCTGACTGGATGTGACATTTGCAGGCCTGTTAACAAGCCATTTAATGTGCTCAAGCTAATTAGCTATCTAGCCTGCAAACTGACATTAGCTGTGCACTTTTTGCCAGTTAACGATTGTTTGGTCACTCGTTCAACAAGCTAAGGTGCAGGACAAGATCTGTGTTCATGTCTGTAAGTCAGATAAGAAGTAGACTTAAGCAGGAAAGCTAATGTGGGTTGATGTTCCAACTCTGTGGCTGTCAGTCAGAGTGAGCGTCTGCCTATGATCTCGTGGTGATACAAATGTGGGTTTAAAACAAAGCAATTTGAATGAAACTTCATATTCATATGAATTAATGCAAAACTATGGGGCAACATTATGAAATATAAATATATAAAAGATAAATTTCTCCCTTCTGGTTTGCAATATTTTCTCAAAGGTGAAAAAAATGGATATGTTGCTGTTGATAATTCTTTATGTCTTTCTTCTTTACTGTTTACTTCTTACTATCTGCGGATTTCCTCCACTAATCCAGAAATAGGATCAACTCTGTGCACTCTGGCTGATGTTGCCTCCTTGCGTTTTAACCCGTCGGTTTCTCTTTTTGTTCATGACTTTTCCTCATTAAATGTCTTTTCCTTTTCATCACTTCATTGACATTTTAATTTCTGTCTGCGGCAGGAAGAAAATTTAATGAAGACCTGAAGAAATCCACTTCTGTTTCTCTATATAGCTTCTTTAAGTAATGTTTTTGCACCTCCAACTCTCATCCTACGCTCTATCTATCAAAGAGCAGAGTGGGGGTAATGGAGGTCACCGCCAAATGTGATTCGTCTTTTCACCACTGCACTTCTCCCCCTCTTCTTATTTTTCTTCTCACTCTATCATCAGCTTGTCTTGACTCTCTTCAGCTATGTTTCTTGTGCTCCTGCCCTTCGTATTCATTCTTCTCTTCATTTGTGTTTTGGTGCATTTTTAATAGTAATAATTTTCATGTACTCTCTCCATCTTTTCTTCTCTCTGTTCCACTCATATGTATTTCTTTTCCTCTTTGTTTGTCTATTTTCATGCCAGCCTCCTCTTCCTCCTCCTCCTCATAAACCTAAACAAGGCTGGTGTTTTACAGACACTATACATTATACATACAGCAAGGGAGAGAAGATCAAAGCGTTACATACACACAGTACAGTCTGAGAGAGGAGATAAAAGCAGGAGAGTTGACGAGTCAGATAGAGATGAAATAAAAATTATAATGACTGAGATAAATCCTG
This sequence comes from Micropterus dolomieu, assembly GCF_021292245.1. Classification (NCBI taxonomy): domain Eukaryota; kingdom Metazoa; phylum Chordata; class Actinopteri; order Centrarchiformes; family Centrarchidae; genus Micropterus; species Micropterus dolomieu. The sequence continues at coordinate 365,352 of NC_060172.1, read as the reverse complement.
CCTGAGATCTTTTGATAAGGTCCTGATATTAAGCGAAAACTCTGAATCACAAACATACATGTAAAGGCAGTCAGAATAAGCATCAACAAATTACTGCTGACATGTGGACTGTCCCTGTCCCAGACTAACGCTAGAGTATCCACTGTCTACTGATGTTGGCAGTTCACTATTTTAACCATTACTAGAGGTTTTGTGCTAACTGCAGAAATGTTTCGCTACTAGCTAGGGCTGATCCTGGACTGCCATATCACAGTTCACCAGTTGCTGTTACTCAGGAATTTCAGTCACTGACAGGCGTTCATTACGCCATGTTGAAAATGTAACCCACTAGATGATATGTAAAGGAGACCACAATTTCATCTTTCATCTTCAAAATGTCGTCTTTCTCCATCCAAACCCCCAAGGAACAGTGCTGGACTGTGAGGCAATGGACCTTTGTCATGGCAGAAATATTGACATAATGGAGCATTTAGCAGCTAAAGAGCTGGAAATTTCTCTCAGGTTAGGTAAAGACCAAAAACTAAATGACAGTGAATATTGGACAAACATCAGGTGGACACAAACACAACTCTAAATTAATGATCATGTTGCTCCGTCACTCCTGAATGAGTAAATAACCAAATGTTTGCTAACAAGTTAAATTTATCAACTTCAAAGGTGATGATATGTCAATGTCTGTTGTTTCTAGTGCCCCCCAAATAGTCATAAAAATAAGTCATTGCATATTTTGGGGCCCAAAAAGCGGGAGAAGGTTGAGCAGGCCGACTTCGTGGTGGCTCCCCACACACATGAATGACTTTAAATTGTATTGCACATATTGGCTAAAATTATAACCATAATGACGCCATCGTGACACTCACAAAAATAATAAATAATTTTACCACTGTTACTTTTGTAAGGATTGTGTAAGGGAAGACATATTTTTGGGCCAGCTGTTGCCACATGACCTGTAATACCAAATGTGGCCACTACGCCAAAATTGCCTCACAGCCCAATAGTGTTTCTTGTGGCTTGGTGGTTAGTTTAATTTAAAACTAACTGAGTATTTTTGATTATTCTGCCCTTCATTTCAACTTGGAATTAAGGTTTTAAAGGACTCAAGACATTGTTGGACTGCTTTGAATGTACTGTTGAATGCTTTTAAGGCTTCAGCTGTCCACCATGCATTGTACCCGTGTACATTATCTTTGCCACAGGGCTGTCTTTTTGAAAATGACCACAATGACCATAAGAACCAGAGTCTAATCAAACATTACATACATGTTTATATTGATGCAGCTTTTCATTGTATTAGCAGTCTATGAAAGTTCTGCATGTTCCTTTTTAGCCTCCTGCAGGCAGAACAGTGTGTGGTAAAAGGCTGATGTTCCTCTGTGGGCCTCTTTGAAAGCCCTTTTTCCCCGATGCATTTGACGTGGAAATCTTGTTACTATTGGAAAAGTATAAAACACTCAAACAGAAACAGTCCACAACTTATATCTCCCTAATCGTACATTTCTGTGTTTCATATTTTGTGTTTTGTTTCAGGTGTTTTTCTCCCTGTGGCACTGTGACTCACTGCAGGTCTAAACTGCTTTTTTAAATAAAGAGCAATATTATAAATAAAATGTTTTGTCATTGTTGTTGTTGTTGTTAGAGAACAGAAACTGTGTTTCTATTAATGCATCCAGCCATGCAGAACCTTTGTAACAGGAATTTAAAAATGTCACATCCCTCATACTGTGTGTGTGTGTGTGTGTGTGTGTGTGTGGACATGTATTGCTCACATTGTGAGGACACAGATTTACACAGTCACGATGTTGGGACTTGCCTTCCTTATAGGGACAACATGCAAATAATTAAAGTTTAGGGTGAAGAGTTAAGGTT